>NW_007732335.1:108963-114041 GCF_000696425.1 Galeopterus variegatus | reverse complement strand
TCCCTCTCCTCTTCCCCTGAGCTCCAGCTCTCTTCTTACAATCGAATAATTGTAAATTGTTCAATTGTGGCTAAGAATAATGCTGGGGATCATCTATTTTGCCATCTTGATGACTACTGTCAGGCTGAATCACAGACCCCTCTGCCCTGTCCTGTACAGGTCAAGAGCCAGGTAGTAGAAAAATGTTCTGGCATCCGATAACAGGATCGACATGCTTTCTTCTGATGCGAGCTTTGCCAGCCAATGGTTCAGAGCTGCTACCTTTTATACTGAAAGTACACAACAGTGGCAGTGAGCCAAGGAGTATATGGGCGCACATGCGCAGTTACGTCGCTCTTATATAACTTGCTTACAACAGATGTGCTGAATCATACCCAGCAGGATGTGAGGTGAGGGGACTGACTATACTGACTGCATTTTCCTCACACCTTTCAAACTTTCTTATAACATATTTTTGGACCTGATGACTCCAACTGCTAAAACCCACACTAATTTCAAAATTAGCTTATAATTTAAACTTACTAGTGGTTATTTTTATGATAGAAAGCTTCCTACCCTACTTTTATAATAGAATAATCACATCTGTAATAGCAAAACGCACTTGATATGAATGTTCATGATGAGAACCTGACCAAGGAGAGCACTGACTGAGCTCATCACAGTCATTGGCAACATATCTGAGAGGAGGATTTGTAGTATTTTACCCTAAAATCTTCCCTAGATGTTTATCCAAATAAGGATTTCTCCAGAATTGTGTAACATCTGAAAAACACAGTATTCAAGGAGCATGATAGCTTTTGAAATACCATTCAGTGTAAACAAATTGTCTTATTCTGTCTGGCTCTGGAGAGTCAAGCTAAGATTATGGGTTAGAAATTACTGTGAAGCAGATTTAGGTATATATTCACATAATTTCCTGGCAGTTAGATTAGTTAACAACCGTAAAACAGGATGTCTGCAATGACTGCTACAGAAGGAAGCCCTGCATTGGCTATTGCATGCTGGCATTGCTAATGCACAGTCAGGGTTTGAAATCTGGTACTTTTGATCAAATATTTAGGTTTGCCTTTTGTGAACTGTGTGACCTTTAGAAAGTTTTTTTAACAACTCTTAGGGATAATCTCCTTGGATAGTAAATTATTAGCAATATATGCCTCTCTATGTCAAGGAAATTGTTATATGACAGTGATTTATATAAAAGATTGTGAAAACAGGTTTTTGTAATTAGTCCTTCAAGTTCTATTTCAGATCTTAGACACTAGGGCTCTAAAATGCTTGTGTTTAAGAAATTAAGAAAACACCTTGTTACAACTGATTCTAATGAATTATATTTATCTCCCCTATAGTGGTATATAGCCATTTATCATCAACTCCATTTAGAGATTCAAAAAGTGAATTTCATAAGGATTTCACCATTTGCCCACCACTGCTTAGCCAGTACATGATTGAGCTGGAATTTGGATATAGTCCTGTTTGACATCAAAGCTCATGTTTTCTAAAGCTAAAAATAGGGATGGAACAGGGTACCCTCTTTTATGTTGAAGAAACTTTATTTTTCTGAAAAGTTTATGCCCATTAAAAATGGGGAACTCACAGTGAAGTTTTAAAATTTCAGAGTGTGTTTAGTATAAAGCCATTGTAATGGCAAACACTGCTCTCTCAGCTACCTTCCCATCACTTCTCTGAGTCTTAAGACTGATCATGGATAATTATACCATTACCAAGTATTTGATGAGGAAATAGGGAAGGGGTTGGATGAATAGCAGCCAGGGTTGTGGTCATTAATTTCATGTTATTACTAAAACTGAATTTTTCCATCATTTAATAGCTTATTTGTAGCTGTGACGGAGAGATCGATGACATTTGTAAGTAATATAAGAAATCAGTGTCATCACATAATTATGTTTTACTGTTTATTTTAAATAAAGTAAACTCCTATTTACCAGTCAATCCATTTAACTCTTTGCAAAACCTAACTTCACACTTAAGTATCTCCATTTTGCAAGTGACTTTACAAATCAAGATTTATGGAACATGCATGTAAAACCTGAAATCTTAGCAGTAATGGAAATGATGAGTAAGTTAAATTGGACATAAGCAAGACTGGAACTTAGGAAACCAGTGAGGAATGTACTGAGGAGGTTTGGACAAGAGGTAATGAATGCTTGAACTGAAGCACTGACAGTGAGTGGAGACGATATGTAATAGGGAGAAACACTAGGAATCAGTAACCCATTAGGTAGAAAGGGAAAACAAGTTAATAATAAATTTAGTTTTGAGACTTTGATGTTTTGATGACAAAGGAGAATTTTGCCATTAGCAAAAAAAAAAATATGAAAAGAGAAAGAAACATGGCAAGAGACGGAATTTGTATGTGTATGTTGCAGGAAAGGGTGTTGAGATGATGGGATCAGATTTGTGTGTCATATATTCATTTGAAATAAAAGAAATTGTGACAGAAATCGTGTATGTGTGTGTGTGTGTTCAGAAGCTGAGGAGACAAGCATTGACAGGAGATAAATATTTTGAAATAACCGGGCATCAAAACTTGCCTCAAAGTATTTTTAATTAATAAATGCCTTATTAGAATTAGGAAATAATCTGTTAAGTCACTATTTTAAAATTACAGCAAACATTTAGTTCTGAGTACTGTGATTTCTTTATTAAAATGTGATTCAGATAGCATTACATTCTTATTTTAATATTTAAAAGGGATATATATATATATTCTCTATACTTTTTCCCCCATTTTTTTCTTTTCTCACATTTTATTATATACTTATTTTATCTTATATTTTTATGTATGTTTAAAAACCAATATAAAAATATTTCACAATAATATCAAAGAATAGCTTAAAATAAATACAAGATAATTCCAAGATATCTATTTAAAAAAATAAAGGTTTATTTGTGAGATATAAAGACTTAAATTAAAAAAAAGACTGATTCCGTGAAGAGATATAGGAAAACTATATCATAAAATTCAGTTTTTCCCAAATTATACCCCAGATTCAAGGAATATAATCAAAATTTCAAAAAAGATTTGTGGTAACTGATAGAATGTTTCTAAATTTTTTATGGGAGAATAAAAGCTCAAAAATAGCCACAAAACTCCTAGGAGAAGGGAAACAGTGAGGGAAGACATACCCTGCCAGCTATCAGAATTTATTTTATTTTATTTTATTTTTTTATTTTATTTATTTTATTTATTTTTTTATTTTTATTTTGTCAATATACAATGTAGTTGATTATTATGTCCCATCACCGAAACCTCCCTCCCTCCTCCCTCTCCCCCCTCCCACCCAAGTGTGTCCCCTCCATTTGCTTGTTGTAAGAACTTCAAAAAAAATTGTGGTTGTTATNGCCTTTGTCGAAGATCAAATGGCAGTAAGTGCGTGGGTTGATTTCTGAATTTATTTTAAATATATAATAAGTATGCCTATGTAGCATTCATATAGCTAAGAAGAAAAAAAAAAGTGGAAATAACTAGTATGACCAGAAACTAAATTATTTATGTTTGAAATTTTTCTGGGTGGCAGAGCTGTTGGGTTTGACCAGTGACTAAAAAAAATAAAACTTCAGTTATTGGGGATGCAAAAATGGTTCTCCAGAAAATAAAGGATTGAATAAAATCATTTTTTATAGCACATAAAAAAATAGAAAACAAATTATCATTGAGATGTCAAAAAAGGATCTATAAAGATATTATTAAAAATACAGGTAAATGTTTTAAGTTCTTGGAGGAGAGAACAATTTCCTATGAAAGACACTAAATATTGAATCTAAAAAAATTATAAATTTAACTATATTAAAGTTAAGAATTTTTCTTTATCAAAAGACAAAGTAAAGGAGGTAAAAAGATACATTAAAAACTGGAAGAAATTTGGACCATACAAAATTGACAAGAAGCTTATAGCAATAATATATATATTATTATATATATGTACATATATATATATTTGTGTATATATTTGTACATATATATATATGTACAAATTAATTGTACAAATTAATAAGAATATTAGAAACATTCCAACATAAAAATGGGCAAAGGGAATAAGCATGCACTTAATAGGAAAAACTCTGCATACGCCCAATGTACATTTGGTATTTATCATGGAAATGCACATCAAGATCAAATGAAATGCTATTTTAAACACAAATGATTGGTAAAAAATCAAAATTCTGACAATGCCAACAACTGGAAATGTTGGATGCTCATGATCTCTAATATATTGCTGGTGGGAGTACAATCTTTTATAACCCCTTTTAAGTATTGCTAAGTATTTTCCTTTTATTTGAATGTTCATATTCTTTAAGACCCCCAAATTCTATTCTACATGTATGTCCAAGAAAAACTCTTATACTTTTCCCAGAAATAACATGAACAATAATTTTTATTGCAGTCAGCATTTTCATTCTTAACCAGAAAATTGGAAACCCCTCAAATGCCCACCAACATTAGAAAAAAATATATATCATACTTACACAATTATAATTAAATAACAGCCAAAATAAATGAATTGTACTAGTATGCAACCATATAGTGTTATGCAACCTGAAGTACGGTTGTGACATCTTAGCAATATAAAATTAATTGAAAAATTAAGATGAAAGATACTATACAGCATAAAATTTTTTATAAAATCTAAAGCAACTAAAATTATTCTTTACAGGAATATACATAAATGGAATTAAATTATATAAAAAAGAAGGCAAGGAGTGTTCAAGGATGATGGTTAACTCTTGTGGAAGGAAGCATATCTTAATTGGTGGAGAAACCATGTAGGTAGTAAGATAAAGTTATATTGTTATATAACTCAGTAGTAGATGGCCATGTATGAATCAGTGATCGGAACTAATAATTATGCATAAACTCCTTCTGTGCACCTGAGATCCAAAGAGCTAAAATAAAGAAGCCACTTCCTTATATGAAAATTTAAACAATGTAAGTCTTTTGAATGATTGAGTATACATGACCACAAACAGTGACTTTTACTATGATGTGAACTGCATTAGTGCTTAACACTAATGCACAGGTTAAAGCAATAATCTGCATAATTTTTTGGAAAAAAAAA
>NW_007732335.1:89034-108424 GCF_000696425.1 Galeopterus variegatus | reverse complement strand
AAAAAAAAATAGAATACAGAAAATACTCCATAGAGAGGCTAGGATTTAGTATGATCTGTCCCCTGAAGTATTTCAAATGCCACTGATTAACACAAGGAAATCAAAAAAGAGAATGCAGAACTATCACAGGGAGTAGAGTGGGGACAAAGTGCACACAGATTGTGGGAATTTGACAAATCTTGATTTGTCTGAAAACTGGATTGAATGTGCAAATTGGGGTAAGAAAACAGGAAACAATATTGGCAAGTAAACCTGGAGAGGTAAAACCCAGAGTCATGTTGTGAAGTGCGTGGAATGTCACACCAAACAATATTTACTTTATTGTGTTGTCAATGAAAACTCAGTAAAATCTGCTGACTATGGCAATGACATAATCATGTATGAGTCTGAAAATTCATCAGATTATACCTGTTTCTCTTTTCAAAATGTTGAAATATATTTAGACAGTAGATTGAGTTTTTAAGAACTGTTTTAAAAGTTTGTATTACTTTGGAAAATAATATTTAAATTTTTTAAAGATTATTTAATGAATGGATATAAATGATGTTTTTTCTTGGTTGACAACAAAAATATGATACAAAAGAAGCTGCTACATGGTCCCATCTTTTTTTTTTTTTCCTTTTTGTCTTTTTTCGTGACCGGCAACGGATCGCAACCCTCAGTGTCGCGCCCATACCGGACTGGGACTGGCTACGGGATCGCAACCCTCAGTCTTGCTCCCGCACCTCGCTCAGTCAGTGAGCGGCCGGTCTGTATGTGGGATCCGAACCCTCGGCAGGAGCGCCACTGCACTTCCCAAGCGGCACACTGTAGCAGTGCGCCACCAGGCCGGCCCTACACGGTCCCATCTTAATTTCCCTTTTACTCAAAAGCTATCCAAATAGCACCAAAAGATTCTTTAGAAGTACATAAAATCCTCATTTCAGAGTAGTGGTTGCTATGACCCTACACGGTCCCATCTTAATTTCCCTTTTACTCAAAAGCTATCCAAATAGCACCAAAAGATGCTTTAGAAGTACATAAAATCCTCATTTCAGAGTAGTGGTTGCTATGACGTATTACCACATTCCCTCTTTATAATTGAAGCACTCATTCCTCCAGCAGACAGGATTATTGGTTGATGATGGCTCTCAGTTACATTCCTCTGGGAATTTCTTTCAGTTAAAAGAAACTGCCTTGCCCAAGTTTATATCCCATACTTTGAAGAAAGCCAACATCCAATGATTGGTCATGGCAAGAATATACATGCTTGCCCTCTATCTTAGTCAGTTCTTGCTTCTCTAACAACAATTCCTTAGAATTAGTGGATTAAACAACAAACATTTATTTCTCACAGTTCTGGAGTCTGAGAAGTCCACGATCAAGACACAGACTGACCCAGTGTCTAGTGAGGGCTCACTTTCTGCCTTGTGGACAGCCACCTTCTGCCTGTCTACGAGAGAGTGAGCTCTAGTCTCCTTCTCTTCTTATAATGTCACTAATTCCATATGGATGTTCTACCCTCACGAATTCATCTACAGTTAGTTACCTCCAAGAGGCCCCACTTTCTATTACCATCCCATTGAGGGTTGGAGTTCCAATATTAAAATTTCGGGGGGAAACATACATGCAGTCCACAACACACTCTTAGTTTTATTATGGACAGTTCAAAAAGATCACCTCTCTCAGCTACAAAGCTTCCTGTGTGATTGAATGAGATCTCTGTTACAATTACGACATACTTTTAACTTCTCTCTCTGTGCAAACCTGCTTTTCTTATTCCCTTATGTATAGTGTTTTATACAGTGTTTATGAGAGAAGGGTCCAAGTGCAACTTGATATCTCACCTGTGTTCTCAAGATGAACCTTTTGCTTAGTACAGGATGTGCTGACCAGCTCACAAATCACACTTCCTACAAAGAGCTTAGAGAACAGCCAGTATGTCCCTGTTCCCTCTGTATCAGACACATGTAAACTTTTCTTGGAACTGCTTAGCTATGTATGTGTCAATGCCCCTCAAGCATACCTCCAGCTTTCTTTATTTCAGACCCCACAGGGCAAAGGTCAGGGTCCTTCTACTGCAGCACAAAGTGGATATGTGCAGGCACACTATACCATGATGGTTCTGCAATAGACCCACTAGCCGTGGGGAACAAAGGCACTGCAAGGAGCTGGATTTTGTGTACTCTGTCTATCTGTTTTCTCTAAGCAAATACTGTACCGGTTTAGCCTGATGTGAGTGTTGACATTTCTCGATGACCTTGAACATGCACTGGCCTCTTCCCTGAATAGTTTTTTGTCCCTGAGGACACCCTGTTATATTCCATTCTACAGCACAGCTTGACCACCTGAGGCAAATTTGCAACAGCAACCAGGATCACAGGGAAGATCACCTGCTGTGGCATGATGGAAGCATGAGTGCTCATCCCCAGAGTCCCCATCCCAGGGTGGTGCTGGTTCCCCAGGGGGTGATGAGACTCTTGAAGAGGTCTTGAATGCAGGTTGGCCTTCTGACAATGATAAATGGGATACTAGGGATCTTCCCATGAACCTTGATGAGTTAGCCAGGTGCATGTGGGAAGAGGTTAAGGAGGTAGGAAAATCAAAAGCCAGACAAATGATACTTTGACTACTGGCCCACGGCCTTCATGCTGCTTGCTCAGGCATGCCCAGAACTGAGACTCTTCTAGCCCAAATACATCCAGTTTTTATCCAGTGGCTACCTAACGATGACAATGCCAACATTGACCAAGCTAAAAGAAGAGGTTTCCTGAGCCTGAGCTGGTTAAGATAAAATGGTGATATGGACAAAAGTCAGAAGAACCCATACACTCCTAATTTTCCACATCCTGGATGAGGGAGTGGTGCAGATTCTCTTTTCCTCTAAGATGTAGAGGAGTCTGAGCCAGATGATGGAGGATCCCAGTGTTACAAACAGATCATTGCCCTCATTAAATAAATAATTTCCAAGGGTGAGTGGATGACAAATCTGAGTCTCTAAATATCTGGGTTGTCAGGAGTATATGGGGGATATACCTTTAACCTGGTGATCTCCCTAAACTGAAATAATCTGTAGAAGGCCGAGCCCTCAGTCATGGTCTTCTGTCTAAATTACATTGATGACAATATTTTGATTGGCTTAGATAAAGACACAAGTCCAAGGGCCCTGGACAATGTGGTCCAGGCAATAACCTCAGCTGGCTGGGCCATTAACTTCAGTAAGACCCAGGAACCACCTCAAGAAGTCACATTTTTAGGCTTGACTTTGACTGCAATCCAGCTAATGAGACATTCCAACTGAGGTTAAAGAGAAACTCCTGAAAATAGCATTCCCAATTTCAAAGAAGGAAGCACAGAAGCTGAAGTGACTATTTGAATACTGGAGGTAGCACACCTGGATATACTGCTTGCCCCACTGGTGAAGGTCACATACCAACTCCGCATTTGAGTTGGCCCTCAAACACAAGCATGTGCTGGAAGACAAGCAATTCTCAATCAATCCCTCCTGCTGAGACTCTTAGAACCTTTCAGTCCTTTTGAACTGCAGGTCTCAGAAACACCCCCATGACAACTAGAGCCTATGGCAGAAGAGACTGCTACTGGCATTCCATGGCCAGTGTGGTTTTGCATGAGGAAATTCTCAGAAGTAGCATTCAGATAATGTGCATTTGAGTGAAAGCACCTGGCCTGCTACTGGGCACTAATAGAAACTGGCTCATGCATACCTCATTAGTCTATGATGTTGCTGTGACCCAACTTGCCCATCATGAACTGAACCATCACTAACCCAACCAGCTAAGTGGGGCAAACACAACAAAGTTCCATCATCAAAGGGGAATGGTATATACAAGACTTAGCTTGCCTGGGTCCCCATGCAGTCACACACTTACGTGAATGAGTGGCTCACACCCTGGGAGGACCACCGCTGGATGTCATGGGACCTACAGCTATCCAAGTTGCTTGTTAGGAACCATGCTTGGAAGAGGTTCTCCAACAAGGTGTGGTCTGGATAACTAATAGATCAACTTAAATGAAGTGTACAGGGAATATACCTGCAACCTGCTGTAGCCTATTGAGCTATTGCTGCCAAATACCCTCAAGAAGGACACATCAACACTGACCGAGAGTGAGGTGAAATTGCTCAATGGGCAGAGTTGATAGCTATGTGGTTAGTCATGCAGGGTACCTCTAAATCCTCCCTGATCATAATTCATTGACTCCTGGGCTATGGCAAATGGTCTGGCACTATGGTGAGGGGAATGGCAGAAAAGGAAATTCGACTATTAAATGTGCCCCAGTATGGAAACAAGCTCTATGGCAAAATCTGGCACAGTGGGGAAGCAAAATGTTTGTCACTCATGTAGATGGACATAGTAAAGGCCGCTACCAAATTGAGAACAACTGAATCAAGCAGGCTGACTCAGCCTGGATCAAGCTGGTAGCCACTATAGCCCCCTGGAGCCACCAGCTGAATAGACATGACACAGCAGCCAATATATGGGACTGGGCACACATCCATGTGTGAGGCAGAGGCCAGAGATGCAGTGGTCACGTGTGACTCATGCCAAAAGGCAAAAATAGTGCCAAAAGGCAAAATTAGTGCAACAAGCATAACTGGATCACATCCACCATGGCCTGGCTCCAACAGGAGTCTGGGAAAAGGAGCACATTGGGTTGCTGGTTGGCTTCCAGGACCAGTGACACAAGACGTGGCTACACACAGCTAGGAAGTGAAAGCCCAGCAAAGTCAGACAGATGGGGTAGTAAAGCCAGCCAGATAATCCCTGTATTTGGAAGGCTGAGAACATCTGAGATACTTGGAGGCCAAGGAGGGGGGAGGTAACTAACCTTTTTTGTCCCTTTTCCTTCAGGACCTCATGGTGTCAGACATGACAGGATAATACAGTAATCAACCTTAGCTGAGCAGTAGCCCAGGGTGACAATCTAATGAAGTGTTGGGTTTGCCACCCCTGGATCAAGAGTGAGTTCATCATGCCCTGCATTGTCCAGGTCTCCCTCGGAATCAATTGGCTCTGAGCAAAGTGCCACAGCCCTGCTGTGCCTCCAAATTCAAGGATCATGTGGAATTTCATGCACTAACATATCTTTGAGCTGGGACATAATGCTGCAGAAGGCTATAAACAACTGACATTTCAGGAAGTCCACCACTCACTGTAACTTCTCCGTGCCTGTGGTCTCACAGATGAATCAAGGCCTCTACTGCCAGATTAGTACTATTTAGACAACGGGTCCTTTATCATGCTGACATGTGCTCCCCACCCCATCTGTTCCTTGCAGAGTGTATTGGGCCACATAGTGCTTGACTTCAGGAGAGGGGGCCTGCTGTTTGGAGGTTTGGGGACTCCTGGTGCTCCGGCACAACAACATCCCTGGGTGAATGGATGAATAAGGGTCGTCCTGCTTAACCATCAGATGTCCTGCATGTCCTCCCTCTGTGGGGGCCAATCAGACAGCTGGTTCCGTTACTCTGTATGCATATAGACGTCCATGCCCTCCAGACCATGGTGCAAAACATATCACTAACCTTGGTGGTGGCTATGGCTAAAGCCACAACCAATTCAATACAGCAACAGGACTCACTAAACTTTCTGGTGAATGTGGTCTTGGACACCTGCATTGCCTTCAACTAACTTCTGGCTGAACAAGGAGGTATGTTACAGTTAACATGTCTTACTATGTGTACATCAATAACAGCCACCATGTAGAGAGAAATGTGGAGAAATTGAATGAACAGCACATTGGATTTTGGTGGTGCAGTTGCTCTCACCACTAGACCCATGTTGGACCTCTTTAAATGGCTGTATCTGGGCACTTGGAGCTCATGTTTACATACTGTTCTCCAGGCAGGCCAGTTCATCATTATGGGTGTGGGCTGTCTCCTGGCCCTCATCAAGTGCTTCTTAGACTTGACAGGATGTTTCTACAATGGAAATATGGATAGTTCTGGGGTGAAAGGACACAGTGGTGGCTAATTGTCCATGATGGATGACAAGTCTACATAAAGGATGCTTAAGATTTTTCTGTCCAGAACACACGGCAGTCAGGGGAAAACTGTGAAGAAAGGATTCAAGTGCAGCCTGAAGCCTCCCCTGAGTTCCCAAGAAGAACCTTGTGCTCAGTACAAGAGTACAGGATGTGCTGACAAGCCCTCAAAGCACATTACACACAAAGAGCTCACAGCACCTCCTGTATGTTCCTGTTCCCTCTGTTTCAAGCATGTAAACTTTTCTTGGAACTGCTTAAGTATGTGTGCAAATGACCCTCAGGCACACCCCAGCTATCTGTATTTCAGACCCCTCTGGGCAAAGGTCAGGGTTCTTCTACTCCAGCATTAAGTGGGGTGCATGCAGCCATGCTGAACCATGATAGCTGTGCTATGGACCCACTAGTCATGGGGGACCCACTAGTCATGGGGGACCCACGCAGTGAAAGGGGCAGGATCTTGTGCACTCTTTACTCTTGTGTGTAAACGCTGTACCACCTAAGCATGGTGTGCCTGCTGTCTCTTCTCAAAGATCTTTAATTATGTACTAGTATCTTCCCTGGGTAGTACTTACCTGCCTTTTGACCTTGGCAATACTTGTGCTGTATTCGATCCTGCGGCAGAACTTGACCATAGTTAAACAGTGTTCCTTGAAGCAGACCTCAAACAACCTTCTATATGGAAATATTTATCACAGGGTCACTTTCTAGGAAACTTGACCTAAAGCAGTTATTATCAAAGTTGGTCATAGGAAGCAGATTCTAAATGGAATTTTGGAACTGGATTACCTTTCAGCTGGATAAAAATGTAGAGCATTTCACTAGTGTCAATTGAAGTACTTACAGCCCCTAATTGGTTGAAGTGGCACGATTACTAGTTACTAAAATTTCCCTGGTGGTTAATTTGAATGGGATACCACGGGAAGTAAACATTGTTAGATAAGTACTGGAATGAAAGAATTTATGAACTGATAATAGTCCATACACTAATGGTGCAGTGCAGCCAACATGTCCAGCATCAGCTGGTAAAGAATATATAAAACTATATTTTGAATATTTAGGATTAAGCAGGAGGTAACATAAAATTGTGTAAGTGAGAATTTATTAATATGATGGCATTCTCCTGTGATATAGAATATAATATACTGGCAAGGCACCCAGGAAAGATGCTAATAAGCTGTTGGTTTGGCACATGGAATTTTATAAAAAAAGTAAACGACCACACGAAGTGAAGAGTAAGTGTTGCAATTGACATAGTAAATGGTGGGTAAAGAAATTAAAATATTGGGCATGCTAGAGTGAATATGCTATGAAAGGTAGAAAACCATGTTCCACAGGAGGGTCTGGAGGATATTCTATTTAGCAAAGTGATAAGAAATGCACTACTAAGGTGGCATCAGAATTGTTGAGAATTTCAGAGGTGAGAATTCTCTGTAGATCAGGGTTGATGGTAGCCCAGGGTAGGAGGCATTATTACAGTTGTGGACTCCCTGAAAGCAATGGAGATGTATAAACCAAAAATAACACAGACCAGGTGGCAGTGTTTGACCTTTAATTATAATCTACTGCAAAGTTTAAGTGACAACCAGAGAGGCCTGGCTAGTTGCTCAGTGGCCTAGAAATAAAAATTTGGAAGCTGAGAGACAAAGCGTTCTTTGGAATATGCATGTGGATGGGCATAATATGCATGTGGAGAGTACCTGTTAAGTGTGAAGAGCTTTGTTTTGTATGTTAATCCCTGGAGAGCACCCACACTATGATCTGCACTACATTCTCAAGTATACAGAAAGTCTGAGCCAACTGATATCATCCAGCCATTGTTATCACCCATCCCAATACTACCACAGGGGGTACATAATAAAGTAGCCATGGTAAGAAAGAAACTAGCTATGCATGTGCCCAACAACATGGGCTCCTACTCCCCAAGGTTGAGCAAGCTACAATTGTTGCTTTACGTCCAACCTACCAGCTGTCGATATATATGCTGAGCTTCCAATACAGCATCATCCATGGGGAAGACCAATTATCCACATGGTGGGATGTTGACTATATTAGATCTCTACCATTTTGTAAAGGCAGTGACACATCTTGACCTTAATTGGTACATATTCTGGAAATGGTCATACCTTTCCTTCTTGTAGCACTTTGTCCCACAGTGCTGTCTCTGGATATACAGTGTTTCATCCATTAGCAGAAGATTCCATATAATATTACTTCATACCAGATAAGTAAGTAACCCAGTTTTCCACAAAGAAGGTGAGGCTGTGTGTACCTGATCATTGAATCCACTGGCCCATCACATACTCAGAAGATCCTGGACTCTTCGAGAAATGGAGTGGTACTTTGAATGTTAAGGTATAAAAGGATGCTATTCTCCAGTACATGATGAATATCGTAAGTCAGCAACTATTGTATTGGTGATATGCATCCAATAGATGGAACACATGGGTTAGAAACCAAGGGTGAATATATAGGTGGGCCCAATAGTGACCCACTTGGAGAATGTTTGGTTCTGTTCCATATAAATTTAGGCATTATCAGTGTGGAGGTCCTGTTTCCTAGAGGGAGATTGCTTCTCCTGGCAGACAAAGTAAGATTTCCATTCATCTTTAATTCGTGGCAAACCAGCCAGTAAATTCTATGCTCCTCTTACCAAGAAACAAAGGGGCAACAGAAACAATTGCCATACTAGCAGGAATAATTGACCTTGGTCACCTGAATCATGTCAGGTAGCTTTTGTTCAATGGGAACAGAAAGGAATGTATTTGGAACATAGGTGATCTGCTATGGTGTCACTTGAAATGTCCCCGCTCATTGTTAATGGCAAATATTAACAAAGCACTTCTCATTACCTCACAAATATAATTCATTACATACTCCACAGTTGGAAAAAACATACTCCATGTCCACCCAAATTTATTCCTTATCCTGTTCTTCATTTATACGTATACACACACACACACACACACACACACACACACACACACACACACACATAATACATACACATCCCCACTGGGCAATACAAAATAATCTTAAGGCACCGGGTAGGGATGAAAAGCTGTGGGAGAAGAAGCTGTTATGTGATATAAACAGTTTTTCTCTTCACAAAAAATGTATTAATACATGTGAGAACCAGTGAAAAGCTTCCCATTTTGATTTCTGAAGAATTTCTAGGCAGGGCTAACTATGATTCTGTGCACTCCAGCTGAGTGCCCGGCACAGATTCAGTGTGAATTCTTGATACGTCTTCTGTGTCAGCACAGATGATTGCTGAGTTGTCTGGCAGCTTTACCTAAAGCTCAGTAAGTAGCTGCCTACCTGCTTTGAGATGATGACTGCCTCAGCCAACCCTCTGCCGGAGGCCAGTGATTGTACTGCCAGGGAGTTTAGTTTCCTTGGAAGCACGTGCAGCTGTCCAGGACAGAATCTGCAAGCAAAGGCATTACTGAGCATCAGAGCATCAGCGCCCCAACAGTAGGAAGGGATCATACTAGTCACATTTTAATGTCGAAATTTTATTCTGTTTTTTGTTTAGTAACTGCTGTATGGAATCCTAAAGAAACATTTTTATTTTAGAATCAATAGCTCTTTCAAAAACTTTTTTTTCTGAAAGCAAAAATAACTTCCATGTCAGGAAAGTCAGGTAAGTTTCTCATATATTCTTAGTGCAATTTACATAGCTGAAAATATTTATTACCTTAATGCTCATATTTTTATCTGTACATTTTTCAGCTTCTCCATTAAAATAAACACAAGAAGGAATCACATTTGGGATTGGGGTTGAATACTGGAAATTACTATCTTTTATTTGATATTTATTCATCTTTGACCTTTTTTATTCAGCTTAACACACAAGAAGGTCCATACCACAACGAAATACTGTTTACACTCAATTAGTTGAAAGAAAAATGTATGACAATAATTGTTTAAGATGTCAGTCCACAAGCTCTAATATGTTGCCAGTGGGAATGCAAATTGGTACAATTGCATTTGAAAACAGACATTTTCTCCTGTCGCTGAAAATTCCTTACCTAAGTATATGCCAAAGAGAAACTATGTAAAACTTTCTTTACACAACAAAAACAAGCACAAGAATGTTTATGGGAGCAGTCATAACAGTGAAAACTTAGAAACAATTCTTCTAATCAACAGAATAGATTAATATACTGTAGTGTATTAATATAATGGATTTTATATATCAGTAAAAAACCTCTATACTAATATATCAAAATATTTTGCAATAGGAATATATCAAAATATATCAAAATATCTTAGGAATGCAATTGACCAACAGAGGTTAGAGCTGCTCAGGTCCACTAATTCATGGATGTTTTCAGTGTAATGTTTTTAAATATATTTTCTCCTTTTTATGATTTTATTAATAACATTTCCTTTTCTCTAGCTTACTTTATTATAAGAATACAGTACATAATACATATAACATACAAAATAAGTGTTTATTGACTGTTTATGTGTTGGGCAAGGCTTCCTGTCAGCAGTAAGGTAAAAGTCAAAAGTTATACTTAGATTTTGACTGTGTGGATGGTCAATGCCCCTAACCCCTGCATTGTTCAAGGTCAACTATACAATATTAAGTTAAATAAAGTTCCTAAATTGTGTACAAATTGATACTTTTTATGAAGCTAGAAAACATATTTTAGGAATACATATATAAAGACAAGATTATATAAAGAGGAAAATAAGAAAATGATACATGGAATTTAGGATGGTAGTTATTTCTAAGTGGGAAAAGGTAAGTGCACCGTTTGTGATTGGGCCATATAGTTAGGTGTTGTTTCTTGTCAAGGTTATAACCTTGTTTGAGGGTTTTAAACTCATGGGCACTCATTGCATTATTAAAAATAATCAATCAATTAATTAATTAGAGTAGACTCTGCATGACCAGTAGTTATCACATTTCACGAAGAAGGTGAACCTAAGAAACACTAAGATAGATAAAGAGCAATCAATGCTTATGGAAGAAGAAGGAGGAGGAAAAGGAGAAGGAAGACATTTAAACATTTAAATACTTGATCCTTCTACAATGCATTCTGATACAAGTAGTGAAGGAAAGTTCGAGGGTGTTTATCTACAAATAGCAGGCCAGTTGTCATGATGAATACTGCATTTATCTCCAAAATAATTTAAAATATCTTTTTGCACCTATGGAATTTTCATAAGTATGTGGCTCAAATTCTGATCTTCCATTTATACCCAATTAATACATTTATATCTTCATATGTTAATTTCAAGTGTGTTTAATTGTTGTAATATTGTGTTTAAATACAAGGCTTAATTATTCTTCCTTGCTCTACTTTTCAAAATGTTTCTATATATTATAAAATAATGATTTTCATCATTTTTTATTCTACAGGAATTTTGTATCATTTTGTTAAAAATAATCCTGGGCCAGGGGAATTATTGTTGTAATTGAAATGTTGTTTGTGTATAAATGCATGTTTAATAAATATTAAAATATTTATTAGAGGGAGTCTTTATACAAATGAAAAAGTACCATAAATTCCTATTTATTCAAATTTTCCTTTATGTTTCAGATTAGAGTAGTTTATGCTCTTGAGATCCAAATCACTTTTGTTGAATTAGGACCTACAGTTTTTGTAATGATTGTTGTTAATGGGAAATATTAGCCATTATAATAGTCATTTTAGATGTCTAAAATATTGTTTTGCCATTTTATTTTAAAATCAATTAAATTGATGATTTATCTGTTTCTAGTTTTTTTTTCATTGATTATTTCACACTTTCTGAGTAATCAGTTATGAAATACAAGAAATCATATTTTGTCTTCTTTCTATCTAATAATTATAATTCTAATTTCTTCCCTTGTGGAATTGTCTGCTAATACTTTGATAACTGATAATAATTATTTAATTCATATTAAAGATGACATTGGTCACATGCTTGAAATCATACATACTTTAGGATGTACAGAATATCTATCTGATTCTGCTTCAGAATTCTCAAAATTTGTAAGGTGTATTGCTTTTAATTTTTTGTTGTTTAAAGTGGTAAATTACAGTAGTTAATTTTTTAGTTTAATAATTCCTACGCTGTTGGAATTAATGCCACTTTTTTGCGTTATACTTTGTATTAATTTATTTCTTGACTTTTATTTCCCAGTATTAATTCTTTGCACTTAAAATTAGTGGAGTTGGATTATTGTATTTTTTTGTTGTTCTTTTGTTCTTGTTCTTTTTTTTTCATTGTGCATACCTATGGGGTACAGAATCAAATGTCAATACCAGTGTGCAATATGTGATGTTCAAATCTGAACGATCAGCACATCTGTCACTACATAATGCAGTTGATCCTTGCAGCCCCCACCAATTACTCCACCCTTCCCCCCCCAACCTTTAGCAACCTCAGCTCTTTTCCCCTCTCCCAAAGAGTCCAATGTCTTATTATGATTTCTGCATCCCTTTTCCTTCATCCTTTATTCACTTGTTCATTCATGCATCTATTTTTTTTTATTAGCCCCCACATATAGGTGAGGACATGCAGTATTTCTCTTTCTGTGCTTGGCTTATTTCACTTAACATAGTTTTCTCTAAGTTCATCCATGTTGCTGCACATGGCAGTATTTCATATTTTTTTGGCAGAGTATTATTCTATTGTATAAATATACCACATTTTATTTAATCCACTTATCCACTTGCCCAATGATGAGTGTGTTTAGGTTGATTCCATCTCTTAGCTATTGCAAATAGAGCTGCAATAAACACGGGAGTACAGGTGTCCATTCAGTGTGATGGTTCGCATTCCTTTGTGTATATATACTCAGCAGTGGGATCCTTAGGTCATATGGCAATTCTATTCGTAGATGTTTGAGGAACCTCTTTACCAATTTCCACATGACTACACCATTTTACATTCCCACCAAAAGTGAAGGAGGGTTCATTCCCCTTTCTCCACATCATCACCAGCATTTGTTATAATCTGTCTTTTGAATAATGATCAGTCTAACTGGCATGAGATGATATCCCAATGTGGTATTGATTTGCATTTCCCTGATGCTTAGTGATGTAGAACATTTTTCTATGGGTCTCTTGACCATTCGTATATCTTCCTTTGAGAAATGCCTATTCAGGTCCTTTGCCCATTTTTAAATCAGACTACTTGTTTTTTATACTGTAAAGTTGTTTAAATTCCTTGTATATTCTGGATATTAATCTTTGGTCAGATGCATAGTTTGCAAATACTTTACTCACTCTGTTGGTTATCTTTTTGCTCTGTTAATTGTTTCTTTGCTGTGCAGAAGCATTTTAGATCGATATAATCCTAATTGTTTATTTTTCTTTCTTGTTGACTGTGCTTTTGGAGTCGGATTCATAAATTCTTTGCCCAGTCCTACTTTTTGAAGTGTCTCCCCTATGTTTTCCTCTAAGAGTTTTATAGTTTCAGGACATATATTTAATTCTTTAATCCATTTTGAGTTGATTTTGGTATATGGAAAAAGGTATGGGTCTAGCTTCATTCTTATAAATATTGATGTCCAATTCTTCCAACACCATTTATTGAAGAGACAATCTTTTCTCCAGTGTATGTTCTTGGTGCCTTTATTGAAGATCAGTTGGCTATAGGTATATGGGCGGATTTCTGGGATCTCTATTCTGTTCCGTTGGTCTGTGTGTCTGTATGCCAGATCCATGCTATTTTGGTTACTATGGCTTTGTTGTACAATTTGAAGTCAGGTAGTGTTATGCCTCTGGCTTTATTTCTTTTGCTCAGGATTGCTTTGGCTATTCACAGTCTTTTCTTGTTCCATATGAATGTTAAGATTATTTTTTCCCCTTCTGCAAAGAATGTCATTGGTGTTTTGATGGGGATTGCATTGAATTTGTAAATCACTTTGGGTAGTATGGACATTTTCATGAAGTTAATTCTTCCAATCCAAAAGCATGTAATATCTTCCCATCTTTTTGTGTCCTCTTTAATTTCTTTCGTCAGTGATTTGTAGTGCTTGTCATAGATATCTTTCAAATCATTGGTTTAATTCTATTCTTAGGTGTTTTATTTTATTTTTTTATTGGTGACTATTGTAAATAGGCTAGCATTCTTGATTTCTTTTTCTTCTAGTTCATTGTTGCAGTATAAAAATGCCACTGGTTTTCTATCCTGCAACTTTATTGAAATCATTTTTCAACTCAGAGTTTTTTGGTAGAGTCTTTTGGCTTCTTTATATGTAAGATCATGTCATCTGCAAACAGGGACAATTTGACTTCATCTTTTCCAATCTGGATGTGCTTTATTTCTTTCTCTTCTTTGATTGCTCTGGCTAGTGCTTCCAATACTATGTGAAATAGGAGTGGTGAGAGTGGGCATCATTGTCTTGTTTCCTTTCTTAAGGGAAGAGCTTTCAACTTTCACCCATTCAGGATAATATCAGCAGTGGGTTTATTATATATGGCTTTAATTGTGTTGGGATACTTTCCTTCTATACTGAATTTCCTGGGAGTCTTTATTATGAAGGAATTTTGAATTTTGTCATACACTGTTCTGCATCCATTGAAATAATCATATGGTTTTTGTCTTTGATTTTTTTGATGTGGTGTATTACATTTATTATGTTGCACATGTTAAACCATCCTTGCATCTCTGGAATGAATAATTTTTTATATCTGTTTGTGTATTCTATTTGCTAATATTTTATTGAGGAGTTTTGCATCTATATTCATCAAAGATATTGACCTAAAGTTTTCTTTTTTCGTTGTATCTTTTCCTGGTTTTGGTATTAGGGTGATGTTTGCCTCATAGAATGAGCTTGGGAGAATGGCCTTTGTTTCAATTTTGTGGAATAATTTGAAGAGAATTGGTATTAATTCTTCTTTAAAGGTTCGTAGAATTTGGAAGTAAAGCCATCCTGTCCTGGGCTTTGTTGGGAGACTGCTGATTACTCAATGTTTTGCAAAGTTTCAGTCTCTTTGCTTGTTAATGGCCTATTCAGGTTTTCTGTGTCTTCTTTGTTTAGTCTTGGTAGTTTGTATGTGTCCAGAAATTTGTACATTTCCTCCAGATTTTGAAATTTGTTTGTGCACAGTTGTTTATAAAGTCTCTAATGATTCTTTGTATTTTGTGGTATTGGTTGTAATGTCTCTTTTTTCATTTCTAATTTTTGTTATTTGTGTTTTCCCTCTTCTTTTTTTTATTTGCCTATCTAATAGCTTGTCTGTTTTGTTTATCTTCTCAAAAAAACAACTTTTTGTTTCATTGATTTTTTTTTGTATTTGTTTTTTGGGTTTCTATATCTTTTAATTCTGCTCTAATCTTAATTATTTTTTTCCATCTATTAACTTTGTGGTTGGATTGTTCTTGTTTTTCTAGTTCTTTGAGATATACATTAGGTTCTTTATTTTCAATCTTTCTATTCTTCTGATGTGTGTATTGCTTTAAACTTCCCTCAGTACTGCTTTTGCAGTATCCCACAAGTCTTACTATAAATGGGTCATTGTTTTTGTTAATTTAAAGAATATTTTTTATTACCTGTTTAGTTTTTTCTTGGATCCATGCAGGAGAATGTTTTTTAATTGCCAAGTATTTGTATATCTTCTAGATTTTCATTTGTTATTGATTTCTAGTTTTATTCCATTGTGGTCTAAAAAGAATACATGAAATAATTTCAATATTTTAATTGTTGACATTGGATCTGTGACTTAACATGGTCTATTGTGGAGAATGTGCCATGTGTTATTTGTATATCTTCTAGATTTTCATTTGTTATTGATTTCTAGTTTTATTCCATTGTGGTCTGAAAAGAATACATGAAATAATTTCAATATTTTAATTGTTGACATTGGATCTGTGACTTAACATGGTCTATTGTGGAGAATGTGCCATGTGTTGAAGAGAAAAATGTATATTCTGTGGTTGTTGGATTTAATATTCTGTAGATTTCTGCCAAGTCCACTTGGTCTAAAGTGTGGTTTAGATCTTGAGTTTCTCTGTTGATTTTTTCTGCCCAGATAATCTGTCCATTGTTGAGAGAAGGATGTTCAGGTCCTTAACTATTATGGTATTTGGGTCTATGTGTTCTGTAGGTCTAATAGTGTTTGCTTTATATATCCAGTTGCTGTGCTGTTGGGTACATGTATATTTATAGTTGTTATATCTTCTTGCTGGATAGATCCCTTTATTATTATACAGTGTCCTTCTTTTTACCTTTTTTATGGTTTTTAGTTTAAAGTATGTTTTGTCCAATATAAGAATAGCTACTCCTTCTCATTTTGGGTTTCTTTTGCATGGTATATCTTTTTCCATCCTTTCACTCCTAGTCTGTGTGTCTTTACAGATGAAGTGACTCACTTGAAGATGGCATTTTGTTGAGCCTATCTTTTTAATCCAATCAGTCACTGTGTGTCTTTTCAGTGGGGAATTTAATCTGTTTACATTAAGAGTTATTAATGAAAGGTGTTGATTTACTCCTGGAATTTTATTGAATTTTGTTTGAACATTTTAAATATCTTTTCTTTCTTTCTGTTTTATTGTTTGTCTTCTTGTTTGTTGATTTTTTGAGGTGGTTAGATAAAGTTTCTTTTCTTTATTGTTTGCGTTTTTGTTCTACAGGTGGGTTTTGTTCTTTCCTCTCTATTCATGGTAGTAATGATTGTTTTTCAGATACCAGATGCAAGACTCCCTTGAGGATTTCTTGTAGGGCTGGTGGTGTGATGATGAACTTCCACAGTTTTTGTTTGTCTGGAAAGTATACTAGTTCCCCTTTTTTTCTGAATCATAGCTTTGTTGGGTACAGTATTCTTGGGTGCCAATTTTTGTCTTTTAGTATTTTGAATATATCATCCCATTTTCTTCTGGCCTTTAGGGTTTCTAATGAAAAGTCTGCTGTTAATCTGATAGGGGATCCCTTATAGGTGACTTGACAGTTTTCTCTTGCTGCTTTCAATATTCTCTCTTTGTCTTTGAGCTTTGTCAATTTGACTATAATGGGTCTTGGAGAGGACTTTTTTGGACTTAATCTGTTTGGGGATTTTGGGGCCTCCTGGATCTGAAGGTCTGTATGTCTCCCTATAACTGGGAAGTTTTCTGCTATTATTTCTTTGAATATGTTTTCCACCCCTTTTCCTTATTTCTCCCTTTCTGGAACTTCCATGATTTGGATATTTGTGTGGTAAAGGTTGTCTGCTATTTTTTCTTTGGTCCTTTTTTTTTTTTTAAACTGCCATTTTTGTCATGTGTTGGTAGCAGTCTTAGGGTAGTATCAAAAATAAATTTTGAAAATTTTTCTTCTTATATGCATTGTGGTACTTTAAATTGTGTTAGTATTATCTTATTACTGGAATGATAATTCATTGAAATAATTTGATGATAAAAACTTTTTTTCCTGGTACTTGAGAATTGTCATTCCTTGAAACTTCTCAATATTTTCAGGCATTTGGACTCTAAATATTTTCTGTCTTTTAACAAAGAGCTTGGTAATTTATGTGTTCCTGGAAAATAATACAGCATTAGAGCTTTCAAGTTTTTTTTTGTGTGTGTGTAACATTAAACAAAAAATTCTTCATATTTATTTCAGTTTTATGTGTACCTATATATATTTTATAATTTTTATGACATTTTTAATATTCTTGGCTCCTACTTTTTTATGGAAGTGCTGTAGTTTATGTACTTTTTCTTCAAATTAGTTTTTCATTTATTCATCCATGTTTTCATTTAACAAAACTACAGTCCACTTGCATTTTACTGTTTTAAGTATTTGAAATATATCAGTAAACAAAACACACCAATGATCCTGCCAGTATAAATTATATTTTAGTGTGGCTGGGAAGATGAGGACAAAAATGTAATAAGTGAGTAAATAATATAGAATATTTGAATATGAAAAGATGCTATGCCAAGTGGAAAAATATATTAGGGAAAGGAAGGTGAATGTGTAAAGGCAGTTTTAGGGGAAATTAAATAGAATGAGGGTTCGTCTGTATAAGAAAACGACATTTGAGCAAACGTTGGGAGGAAGTGTGAGATTTGTTCATGCAATCACCTCAGAAATGGCAGAAGGAGGGTCTAGAATAAGGCTGCAAGAGGAGGGCATGTTGATGTGCCACGGACATCAGAAGTCCAGTGTGACTAGAGTTGTGTGATCAAGGGGAAAAGTAGAAGGGGATGAGATCAGAGAATTATTAAGTCATTCCAATGATTTTCCATTTTTTTTCTGAGTGAACTGGAGAGCCAGTGGAAAGTTTGAATAGAAGAATGATGTAATCTGACCTGCTTTTGTTTTTTTGAAAGTCTATGTTCACTTCAACTTTCTGAAAACATGGAAAGATATGCATTTATTTTTTTCTTCTTTTCCATTAAGGAATTTTGCTATTGAGGAATATTTTTCTTTTCCTTTAGATTTTGGTATTTTGTTACTGTTTTTAGTGTTAGTAATTAGGTGTAAGAACCACACTACTTCTTTACTTCCATTTCCTTTCTCTTTCTTATTGGTAGGTCAACAACAACTCTCATGCATACACAAACTCTTAAAATCATCTTTCAGTTTTATCCAAACTTTGTTGTATTTAGCTAACATGTATTTTAATATCTGGTATTTGTGATTTCCGAGTTACAACATTGGAAAAAATGAGTTTAGTCTTTATGCTGTTTTCAGTAAGTTTTAGAAAAGGATCAAAGTTTTGCCTTAGTAAGGTTGGCCTTGAAAAAAAATGCACACTGAGTTATAGGTCTTGCCTCTAAGTAACAAAATACTTCAAAAATATTTTTCTAGAACAACAACAACAAAATGTTTAGATATTGATTATTCAGTAATTAATTCATCACATATTCATAATACTTATGAAATACATATTGTTACCTGAATTTGTCAGATTACTTAAGATGATAAAAATTAAGTAAATATTACACATTTATCTGTCATAGGCAAGTTCGGAAACTGGGTATTATTGATGTAAATAGTGTTTCCTCTGTACTGCCATGCTGAATTCCACTGTTTACTTGTCCAGTGTTTGATATTCCTAAACCTAAACTAATCCAGATTTTTCACTGAACCCTCAGTGGTAGCTCACAAATATCTATTGGAGAGTTCTAAGTTCATAATGACAACACTGATCATCTCTATGTCTTATCTTTGCTTAAATGAATAATTAGGATCAAAAACAGAAGTTAATATAAGAACAAAAACAACACAATAGAAATCACAAATTTGCCAAAAGTATTCTTCTAATGAAAATATTACATGAGGTTTGTTTCTAGTCCTGCCATTACTTGTATTTGAAATACTAGGAAATAGTAAGGGCTTAAAATGAAACTCAGGGGCCGGCCCAGTGGCGCACTGCTACAGTGCGCTGCTTGGGAGTGCGGTGGCGCTCCCGCTGAGGGTTCGGATCCCACATGCAGACCGGTTCCCGCTCACTGGCTGAGCGAGGTGCGGGCG
>NW_007732335.1:84750-88725 GCF_000696425.1 Galeopterus variegatus | reverse complement strand
GTTGCGATCCATTGCCGGACACGAAAAAAGACAAAAAGGAAAAAAAAAAAAAAAAGAAACTCAGGGCATTTGTTACAATTATTTATTAAATTATTCTTTGTCAGTGTAATAGATAATACTAAAAAATATGGCATACATTTATTCAGCACTTTGTACTAGGAATTGTTCTAAGTGCTTTTCATATATTAACTAATTAAGTCTTCAAATAGTAATATGAAGTAGGTACTATTATTATACCTGTTTTATAAACAAGGAAATTATAGCATAAGGATTGTAAGTAACTTGTCTAAGATCAACAGTTGTTAAGGGTTAGAGCCAAAATTCTAATCTAGAGAGTCTGGCTCTAAAAAGATAAAATATTAGTTATTTTATTTATGACTTTTATAAATAAACAATAAAGGAAAGATCAGATTTAAACACACAAAACTTTAATTATCAGGAAATTAGGCTTATTCAGAAAACTTGATATAAGTACCTCAAAATAATTTCGTAAGCTAAATTTAGGTATTGAAATGCCTTCAACAGATTAAATTCGTACTAAAAGTAAAGTCAACTACAGGTTTTTCTACAGATTACAAAACAAAAATTAAATGAAACTTAACATTTTCAATAATGTTCAATGAAATAATCTAATCATAAGGATTCACAGTGGAAAGGGTAGAAATAAACTAATTAGCTACAAATTTTTAAAAACAATATTCTAAATTTGTGATGTTTAAAGAATCTGTGTTTTATACACTTACATTATTTGCTTTAAACATGATTAGTTTTATTCATGCTAGCCACTAGAAAATAAGAAAAATAAGTTTATAGGGAAAAGGTTGCAACTATATTATTTTATCAATTTATATAACATGTTTGAAAAACACTATTACAATAAATATTAAAAATTCCACTGCATATTTTCTCACATATGTGCTAAATTTTATCTTATTTCCTCTAAATTTCTTAGTAAATTTCTATGGTTCATTTTAACTTTTGCAAACAAACAAAAAAAAAACAGTAAGTTGAAGGAAACACGTTTTAAAAATTTTTTTAAATATTTTATTGTATTATTCCCAGGTAAAATTTATCTCTACATCCACTGTAGAGAAAAAGAAAAAGAAATTATAATAGAACACCAATTCCCCTTTTTTTAAAGTTACACCCAACTGCCTTTGCTATACGTTTTCATCAATCTATCAGTTTCTTGACTGTCTACTATTTCTTTACTTTTATATCACCATCTCAAAAAAGGTGAGAAAATCAATCTGGCCATTTCTTAAAATATGAATACAATTACTTAATAATCCATTTTATTGGGAAACAGAATGTATAAATGGATAAAGTTCACACCATGTTTAAAAATGGAACTCTGACCCACAATCTATAGCAAGCATCCCAGGAAACCAAGCAATTATCTCTAGTAACCAACCCAGGAAATCACTCTTGTATGAAGTCAGACTGCTATTTCTAGCAAACGAGGAAGCCAAATAACCCATGTAACAGCTTTCCCCAAAAGGCAAGGACTTGATTAATAACTGACAGCTTCCTTTATTTTTGCTCCTCTTTTAAACTTAGGACCAACCAGAAAAAGCCATATATGTATCTTTAACAAATTACAAGAATGTCCCACTTCTAGTTAGCCTATCTACAGCTTCCTCACACTGAAATTCTCCAGTCGAGGCACACTTAAAGCCTACCCTTTTTTCTGCTATAAAATATTTTCACTCCCCCGTTTGCCTTTGTTTCTGACAAATGCAAGAGATGGTGGCTGACTCCTTTGCTAAAGCAAGCTCTGAATAAATAGCCTTTGTTTGTTCTCATTTGGTTGATCTTTATTTCCACATAATATATCCAAATTTATATAAGATTATACTATTCTACTGAACCAAAGGAAATCTCTGTTATTTTAATTGGGCATATAAGTGATAGAAATTGCATTCAGTAAGAATAGATATAGTCAGTTTCCAATTAACATGCAACATGAGGAAAAGGAAATAAAAGGATAGATAATGCCTAATGAAACAACCAGAGTAAGAAGATAGAGAAAATAATCCTAATTTAGTGTTTCTCAAGGTGTGTCCCCAGCTTGGCATTATTGGCATTATCTGGGAATTTGTTAGTAATGAAAGCCTTGGGCACCAAGAACTGACAAATCAGAAAACTTGGTGGTAATGCACAGTGATCCGTGTTTTGATAAGGTGATCCTGATGTACACTAAAGCGTGAGAACTACCAGCCTAATATTTGAACACCTATGGAAATAACTTTAATTATTTATGATGTCTTAAAGTTCTAATGGTCACTCACTATTTGTTCCTTAACATTAATTTTATAGTTTAACTTTTAAAATAATACCTTGTGCTATATAGTTCCTATGTTGTTTCATTTGTCTATTTTTTAAGGAAATATGTATTGAATGCCAAACAGTTATTATCCCTGGAGCCCAAAGATTTACAATAGAAAGAGTGAGATACACAAATGAGTAACACATTAAAACAGAGTGTACTTAGTGCTGTATGTAATTTTTAAAGTACTTTAAGGTTGTTATATCATTGGTCTCTTTCTGTGAAAACATTGATTGCACTCCAGCACCTACAAATTAAACTCTGAAATCCTTCTTGAGGTAAGCAAGCCTTAATGCCTCCTGTTATCCTATGTAAGCTCCAACCTCAGTCCTTGTCCATGATAAATTTTAAAATCTCCTTCTTTGTTCTTTATTTTCCATCCTCTACATCATTTTCTAGTCTATTGTCACTTCTCCCTTATATTTCCTGTTATATGACCTCAATTATTATTTGGTTTTAATTTCAGAATATTTAGTCACATTATTCCCTTAGTCAAGAATGATTGCTGTCCTAACACAGCACGCAGAGCCCTATTTTCAAGAACAATGCATATCATCTTTTCTGTGAAGCCTCCTTATCAAAAATGATCCTCCCCCAAAAGTGTCTCAGCATTTGTGGCTTCTAATACACATACATGTATAAGATACATTTAATATACATATAGGATCAACCATATGCTAGGTTCAAAGTCCGAGGTAGATTTATATACAAAATTGATCTGTTTTACTAAACTCCTGGAGGGCAACCTTGAATTTCAAATATCTCTAAATTCTTTATATAACATAGCATCATTTCTTCCATATGAATCTCCAATTATTTCAGCACCCTTTGTTGGAAAGAATGTTATTTTTGTGTTGCATTGTCCTGTCATCCTTGTTGTCAAGGAGTTGACCCTAAATATAAGGGTTTATTTTGGTAGTCTTAATTTTGTTACATTGAGCTGTAATGTCCATCTTTACACCAGCATCACATTGTCTTAGTTAATGTAGCTTTGTAATACATTTGAAAATCAATAAGAGTAAGTCCTCCAAATTTGTTTTTCTCTTTCAAAATTGTTTTGACTATTCTGGATCTCTTGCATAACCATATGAATTTTAGGATCTGCTTCTACATTTCTGCAAAAAAGGGATTATATTGATTCTATGGTTTAATCTGGAGATTATTGTTATCTTAATAATATTGTCTTTCAGTTCATAAATATGGGATCGCTTTCAGTTTACTTATGTCTTCTTAAATTCTGTTCAACAATATTTTGTAGATTTTGAAGTATGAGCCTTGAATTTATTTGTCTAAAGTTACTTCTGGAGATGCTCCTTGATCCCCATGTGGATGGGAGTGTGGGGTGATGCGGCAGCAGCAGGAGCAGCAGCAGCAGAGTACTGAGGAAACCTGAGAGGGGAGCGGCATGGCATACCAGCTGGGAGACAAGTTCTTATTAAAGACCTGGAGGAGGCACACTGCTGGACAGGCGCAAGTCCCACAGAGACCACGCACCCTGCAGTGCCAGCGTGTGACTGAGCAGATAGGCCTCAATGACCCTGGACTCCATCCCCATCCCAGCCGAGTCTGCACTGACCAGAGAGGTGCCCTGCTGGAGAGGCCCGGGATCCGCAGAGACCACATGCCCAGCAGCACCAGGGAACGAC
>NW_007732335.1:80211-83409 GCF_000696425.1 Galeopterus variegatus | reverse complement strand
AAGATCCCCAACTGTATTCAACCCAAAAAGGTCTTCTCCAAGACATGTTATAATCAAATTGGCAAATCTCAAAGACAAAGACAGAATCTAAAAAGCTGCAAGAGAAAAGCATCAAATCACCTATAAGGGAGCCCCAATCAGACTAACATCAGACTTTTCATCACAAACCCTAAAAGCCAGAAAGGAATGGGATGATATATTCATACTAAAGACAGAGATTGCCAGACAAGAACACTCTACCCCACAAGGCTATCCTTCTGAAATGAAGGGCAAATAGTATATTTCTCAGACAAACAAAAACTGCAGGAGTTCGCTACCACATGACCACCCATACAAGAAATTCTCAAGGGAGTACTGGGTTTGGTACCTAAAGAATAACTACCACTGCCATAAAAACTCAAGAAAAATCAAAACCCACTAGTAAAATAAAAATACCAACAATGAAGAGGAAAAAAAAAAAAAGTTCATCTACAACCCAAGAAACCAATAAATACAGAAGACAAACAGTAAATGAGAAAGAAAGGAACAAAAGACACTTAAGACATCCAAACAAAAATCAATAAAATGCTAGGAGTAAATCAACACTTTTCAATAACAACTCTTAATGTAGAAAGATTAATTTCCCCAATCAAAAGACACAGACTGGGTGACTGGATTAAAAAGGAGGACCCAACTATATGCTGCCTTGAAGAGAACCACCTCACGTATAAAGACTCACACAGACTAAGAGTGAAAAGATGGAAAAAGATTTACCATGCAAACAGAAATGAAAAACGAGTTGGAGTAGCCATTCTTATATCTGACAAAATAGACTTTAAACTAAAAACCATAAAAAGAGATAATGAGGGCCACTACATAATGATAAAAGGATTCATCCAACATGAAGACATAAAAATCCTAAATATATATGCACCCAATGTTGGAGCAGCCAGATTTATAAAGCAAACTCTATTAGACATAAAGAAGGAAATAGACACTAATACCATAATAGCAGGGGACCTGAACACCCCACCATCAATATTGGGCAGATCATCTAGGCAAAGGATCAGCAGAGAAATGCAAGATCTAAACAAAACTGTAGACCAATTGGACTTGGAATATATCAACAGAACATTCCATCCAACAACCATAGAATATTCATTCTTCTTATCAGCACATGGATCACTCTCCAGGATAGATCACATGTTAGGTCACAAATGAAGTCTCAACAAATTCAAAAAAGTTGGAATTATCCCATGTATTTTTCAGACCAAAATGGAGTAAAATTAGAAATCAATAACAAATGAAATTATGGAAAATATACAAACACGTGGAAATTAAACAGCATTTAACTTAATGGCATACGGGTCCAAGAAGAAATCAAACAGGATATCAAAAAAATTATTGAAACTAATGAAAACAATGATACATCATACCAAAACCAGTGGGATACTGCAAAAGCAGTACTAATGGGAAAATTTATCACATTAAATGTTTACTTCATAAGAATGGAAAGATGGCAAAAGAACAACCTAATACTTCACCTTAAAGAACTAGACAAACAAGAACAATCCAAACCTAAAGTTAGGAGATGGAAACAAATCATTAAGATCAGAGCAGAACTTAATGAAATTGAAACTCAAAAAATGATACAAAAGATCAATGAATCAAAAAGTTGTTTTTTTGAAAAGATAATTAAAATTCACAAACCATTAACATGGTTAACTAAAAAAAGAAGAGAGAAGACCCAAGTAACAAAAATTAGAAATGAAAAAACATGATATTACAACTGATAACTCTGAAATACAAGGAATCACTAGAGACTACTATAGACATGTATATGCCAACACATTTGGAAATCTGGAGGAAATGGATAAATTTCTGGACACACACAAACTATCAAAACTGAGCAAAGAAGATGTAGAAAATCTGTACAGACTAATAACAATAAAAGAGATTGAAGCTGTTATCAGAAGGCTCCCAACAAAGAAACCCCAGGACCAGATGGATTTACAACAGAATTCTGCCAAACATTCAAAGAGGAATTGACACCAATTATCTACAAACTATTCCAAAAGATTGAAATAGAGGCAATTCTCCCAAACTCATTCTATGAAACAGACATCACCTTGATACCCAAACCAGGTAAAGATACAACTAAAAAAGAAAATTACAGGCCAATATCCTTGATGAAAATAGACGCAAAAATCCTCAGTAAAATTCTAGCTAACAGAATACAGCAACACATACGCAAAATTATACACTGTGATCAAGGGGGATTCATCCCAGGGATGCAAGGTTGGTTCCATGTATGCAAATCAATAAATGTGATATACCATATCAATAAAATCAAACATAAGCACCATTTGGTCATCTCTATAGATGCTGAAAAATCATTTGATAAAATTCAACATTCATTCCTGATAAAGACTCTCTATAAGTCGGGTATAGATGGGAAGTATGTCAACATAATTAAAGCCATATGTGATAAACCCACTGCCAATATCATCCTTTAAGAACAGGAACTAGACAATGATGCTCACTCTCACTACTCCTATTCAACATAATTTTGGAAGTACTAGCCAGAGCCATCAGAGAAGAGAAGGGCATCCAGCTTGAAAATGATGAAATCAAACTGTCCCTGTTTGCAGATGACATGATCCTATATATCTAACAGCCTAAAGCCTGTACAAAAAAACTATAGAAGTTGATAAATGATTTCAGCAAAGTAGCAGGATACAAAATCAACACACAAAAATCAGTAGCTTTTCTATTCTCTAACAGTGAACACAAAGAAAGAGAAACCAAGAAAGCTTGCCCATTTACAATAGCCACCTAAAAAGTATAATACTTAGGAATAGAGTTAACCAAGGATGTGAAAAATCTCTATAATGAGAACTACAAACCACTGCTGAGAGAAATTAGAGAGGATAAAAGAAGATGGAAAGATATCCCATGCTCTTGGATTGGAAGAATCAACATTGTGAAAATGTCCATACTACCCAAAGGGATATACAAATTCAATGCAATACCCATCAGAATTCCAATGACATTATTCTCAGAAATGGAAAAAAAAAACTATCCAGACATTTATATGGAATAACAAAAGACCACACATAGCCAAAGAAATTCTGAGCAAAGAAAAAATAAAGCTGGAGGCATAACACTACCTGACTTTAAACTACACTACAAAGCTATAATAACCAAGATAGCATGGTA
>NW_007732335.1:74006-80201 GCF_000696425.1 Galeopterus variegatus | reverse complement strand
CATGGTACTGGCATAAAAACAGACACACTGATCAATGGAATAGAATAGAGAATCCAGAAATCAACCCACACACCCACAGCCATCTGATCTTTCACAAAGGCACCAAGCCTATATACTGGGGAACAGACTGCCTCTTCAGCAGGTAGTGCTCAGATAACTGGATATCCATCCAATGAAACTAGACCCATACCTCTAACCCTATACTAAAATCAACTCAAAATGGATGAAAGAATTAATTATACACCCTGAAACAATAAAACTTCTTAAAGAAAACATAGGAGAAACACTTCAGGAAGTAGGACTGGGCACAGACTTCATGAATATGACACCAAAAGCAGGGGCAACCAAAGGAAAAATAAACAAATGGGATTATATCAAGCTAAAAAGCTTCTGCACATCAAAAGAAACAATTAACTGAGTTAAAAGACACCTAACAGAGTGGGAAAAAATATTTGCAAATGTATATCTGACAAAGGATTAATATCCAGAAAATAGAAGGAACTGAACAACTTTACAGTAAAAAAAAAAAAGTAACCCAAATAAAAAATGGGCAAAAGAGCTAAATAGGCATTTCTCAAAGGAAGATATATGAATGGCCAACAGACATATGAAAAAAATGCTCAACATCACTCAGCATTCGGGAAATGCAAATCTAAACCACACTGAGATACCATCTCACCCCAGTTAGGATGGCTAAAATACAAAAGACTGTGAATGATAAATGCTGGCGAGGTTGTTGAGGAAAAGGAACTCTCATACATTGTTGGTGGAACTGCAAAATGGTGCAGCCTCTATGGAAAATGGCATATAGTTTATAGTATTTCCATAGAAGACTTTTATTCTGAAAGATCATATCAAAGAACAAGAAGGAAGTGCTAATTTACATGCTTATTTCAAATCAAAAAATGTAAAAAAGGGCATTGTAGGGCTGTGGATGTAGGAATGGGCAGAAGATAAAACATGTCAGTTCCACCACTAATTCCCTGGTTGGTCTTAGCCAGCTCAATCAACATGAGGAAGACAATAGTTTTAACTAGGTTCTCTATTAGCATCTTTTTTTTTTTTTTTTTTTTTTCTAATTTCACTGGTAAATTGCTAGCTAAACCATCTGGACTGGCATCACAACTAGCATCCACTAATTGCCTCCGGATTGCACTATTGCTTTTGACAACTCACTGGGGCATAAAGTGCTCCAGAGCATGATCCAATTAATTTAGGGCTTCTGCAATGATATTCTTTGAGGCCAATTCTTTACGCTTGCTCTGATACAAGTAGGGTCTTTTCCCTAGTCCTTGCTGTTAAATTTTTATTAGGCATAAGACTTTGCTTGTTCCTATCACGTAGCTGCCAGTTTCTTCTTGTTTACCACTGTAATCTCCATTGTTTATTTTTTTCAAGAGCACCCTTAAGCTTCCCCACATGCTGTTCTAAATAAAGTCAGGTCCCTTATGGAAGGCAAGAAATAACTTTCTTACAGTCTGTCTCTTTCATGGGTAGAATTTTTGAAACACTCATCTGAAGAAGTATGCATGGACTGTAGCTTGCTTCTCTCAGAGCAGTGCCATGCTTTGAAAGCCCATTCACAATAGTCACAAGAAAAATAAAATACCTAGTAATTGATTTCACCAAGGTGCTGAAAGATCTCTACAATGAGAATTACAAAACACTATTGAAATAAATTAAAGATGAAAAAGGTGTAAAGGCATTCCATGCGCTTGGATTGGAAGAATTAACATTTCAAAAATGCCCATACTACTCAAAGCTATCTACAGATTCAATGAATCCCCATTGAAAAACCAATGATGTTCTTCACAGAAACAGGAAAAACAATCCTAATTCTCATAGGGAACAAGAAAAGACCACAAATAACCAAAGCAATGTCATGCAAAAATAGAAACCTGGAGGCATAAGACTACCCAAGTTCAAATTATACTGCAAAGTTATTGTAACCCAAACAGAATGGTACTGGCATCAAAATAGATACTTGGACCAATGAAACAGAATAGAAAACTCAGAAATCAACCTACATACTTACAGCCAACTGATCTTTGACAAAAGCAACAAGAACATACATTGGGGAAAAGACTGCCTCTTCAATAAATGGTGCTGGGAAAACTGGATATCCATGTGTAGAAGAATAAAACCAGACCCATACCTCTTGCCACATACCAAAATCAACTCAAAATAAAGACTTAAGTATAACACCTGAAATCATAAAACTACCAAAAGAAAATATAGGAGAAACACTTCAGGAAGTAGGACTGGGCAGAGACTTTTTGAATAAGACCCCAAAGCACAAACAACAAAAGAAAAAATAAACAAATGGGATTATACCAAATTAAAATGCTTCCGCACAGCAAAGGAACCAACAAAGTGGAAAGACAGCCTATAGAATGGGAGAAAATAGTTGCCAACTATATATCCAACAGGGGATTAATATCTAGAATACATAAGCAACTCACATAACTTCACAATAAAAAAATAAATAATCCAATTTAAAAATGGGCAAAGAAACTGAAAAGACATTTTTTCAAAGACATATAAATGGCCAGCAGTTACATGTCTATTCAGAAGCTGAACAGACATTTTTACAAAGATATACAAATGGCCAGAAGGTACATGAAAAAATGCTCAACATTACTAATCATCAGAGAAATGCAAATCAAAACCACATTGAGAGATCATCTCACCCCTGTTAGACTGGCCATTATTAAAAAGATCAAGAATAACAAATGTTGGCAAGGATGTGGAGAAAGGGGAACCTTCCAGCACTGTTGATGGGACTGTAAAGTAGTAAAGCCATTGTGGAAAACAGTATGGAAGTTTCAACAACTATAGATAGGAATACCGTATGATCCAGCAATCACACTTCTCGGTGTATATCCAAAGGAATGGAAATCATCATGTTGAAGGGATATCTGCACTCTTGTGTTCATTGCAGCTCTATTTACAATAGCCAAAATATGGAACCAACTCAAATGTCCATCAATGAATGACTGTATAAGGAAAATGTGGTATATATACACAATGGAATACTACTTAGCCATCAAAAAAAAATGAAATTCTACCATTTGCAAATCATGGATGATGTTGGAGAAAATTATAAGTGAAATAAGCCAGAAAAAGAAAGGGAAAAACTGCATGTCTGTACTCATAAGTGGGTGCTAAGAAAGAAGTAAAGAAAGAAAGAAAGGAGGGAAGGAAAGAAGAAAAATCCCACAATAATACGTGGATCTTTCAGAGGAGAACAAATCTGTGGTTACTAGATGTGGTTTGGGGGTGAGGGGAATTGGGGAGAGATTGGTTAAGAGGCATAAAGAATAATTACGATTTATAATAATGACCTAGATGTGGGGTGGGGGGAGAGGGGAATTGGGGAGAGATTGGTTAAGAGGCATAAAGAATAATTACGATTTATAATAATGAATATGCCAATAATATTGATTTGATCAACACATGTTGTACACAGGAGATGGTAGTCAATGCTATACCCCAAAACATGTATGATCAATTATGCTTCAATTAAAAAAAAAAGTAAGAAAAGAAAGTTTAACGTAAAAATAAAATTCAGACTTCGAGGTAGGAGCAATAGCTTGGGTCTTCTCAGCTTTCCTCTTTCAGCTTCAAATCTCTGCTATACGAGCAAACTGTCATGAAGGTAATTGGTGTCCTTGTATGCCGATGTTGTCGTAACTGAGTAGAACTTCTTTCCTAAGAGTGAGGATGGGGTGAATGATAAAATCCCCGTATGTCTCAGCCTCTGTTGCATGGAGTAAACTTTCTGAAACTTGGCACTAGAAGAAATAAAAAATGCTGGTAGCCTTCCACTCCTGGGGAGATATTATAGCTCTCAACTGGGAGCTGAAAAAAGACAGAGTCCAGTGTTTTTGGCTGCTTCTGCCTGTGGTAGACTTTCTATCACACTGAGCTCAGGCGGTAGGAGGTAGGAGGTTGCCACAGACTGTCATTGTTCTTAGCACAGTTCAGTACATTTTCTTGAATAAATATTTTACAATTTTATTTATGCTCTCAGGAAATTTTTTAAAGCTTTTATGACAATTTCTAGACACTTTAAATTGTTTTTGTATTTTATAATATTCACCAGTTATGGTTGTTTTTAATGAGAAGAGGGTTTGCAGAAATTCTCATGAACAATTTTTGAACTGTTTCTACAGGACCACCTTTTATTTTTGAGTATTCACTATTTCTAGACACTACCTCAAGACCTTTACATAAATCTGTAAATTACACCTTTATGACATAACTTCTGATACACTTATTTTACAGAGAGGAAAACTGAGACTTGCCCAAGAACACATAGTTAGAAAGTATTGGTATTGTAATTTAAATTGTTTTGTCTCAACCCAAAACTCATGCTCTTCAACCTATGTTAATATATACTGAAGAGAGTGATGTCCAGATGATTAGGACCTGGTCAGCCTCCAAAACATTCATTTCATGAGAGAAGCTTCAGTAGATAAAATATTGGGTAACTGGGAAATAATATCATTAGGTAGAGAGAGAAAGTAATTGCTGGTAAGTAACCAAGAAAACTCAACTCATTTTAACAGTTTCACTATAGCTGGCTATTTCTAACAATTACTTTGGGTTTATTGAAGTGGAATGAAAAATATGCAAAGGCATATAAGTGTTTATATAACACATTCAGATTCAGCAAAGCTCTTCAAAATTGCTAACCAGCCTGAAAATGACTCTGGGTATTATATTAAAATCTGCACAGGAGGAGCACTTAATGCAGCCAAACTTTTTACTAGTAATGCAGCACTCAAACCCATCAGCCAATTACTATTATTTCACTATGTCCCATCAAATGATAGTCAAGCATTTAAAGGGAAAGAATGAAGAAACCCATAACCACTTAAGAAATATTAATTTACAGATTAGGCTATGCATTCTTCAGTATTAACTCCACAATAAATGAGCATATAAACGTTTCAAAATCTGATTCTCATCTACTTGCCACACCCATCCCAATGACAGCATTGAAACGTGAAGGTAGATCCTGAAATAAAGAGTATTTTTATTAACAGGTCAGATTCAGCAGTAACTCATTATAGTTTGTGCTATGACATTACTTTTGAATTCCTGCTAAGCCAAATTTTACAATAGGGCTGTCTTCTAATCCATCAAATGATAGTCAAGCATTTAAGGGGAAAGAATGAAGAAACCCATAACCACTTAAGAAGTATTAATTTACAGATTAGGCTATGCATTCTTCAGTATTAACTCCACAATAAATGAGCATATAAACGTTTCAAAATCTGATTCTCATCTACTTGCCACACCCATCCCAATGACAGCATTGAAACGTGAAGGTAGATCCTGAAATAAAGAGTATTTTTATTAACAGGTCAGATTTAGCAGTAACTCATTATAGTTTGTGCTATGACATTACTTTTGAATTCCTGCTAAGCCAAATTTTACAATAGGGCTGTCTTCTAATCTCTCTCTCAGAACCCATTCACCAAGTACCCATTCTTTTTGGGCTCTACTTTTTTTGTCAGGGCCTGGAATCCCTTACTAAAAAAAGGCAAGCAATAATTTTGCCTGAAATTCAATTGACATGATATGCAGAAAGTAAACCTATGTGTTAAGATTTTTTGTGGTGGTAGTTTTTGTGTGATTACTATATTTATGGCATTGGGTAAGATTATAAAAAGACTGAAGTAGGATGACAAATATTTAAACCATGTTTCTCACCATCAAGAAACTTCTATTCCAGAGTGCAAGCCTAAAATAATATTCTGATACAGAATAATAACACTCGTGTAGGATAACAGCAGTCATGATTGTCTTTGTCATGTGCAAGCTACCGTACTGTGGATATTACATCTAATCCTTAGAACAATTTCATTCGGTCAGTACAATGATATTCCCCTTTTGCAAGTGTGAAACCGACATATTGCAGGTAGTGAACAGTAAAGCCAGGCCTCAGGGTTCCATCTCCAAAACCACTTCTGTGTGTCTCTGCCCACGTCCCTGGTTTATTGTAGCAGAAGACATACTTGGATACTTTAAAGTGACTTACAGAATTCTTATTCTATTGCTCCTAGCACACCCATACTGTGCTGTCAAATCAAACACCAGGCAGTTAGAACAGGGAAAAGGTGACATTAGTTCTACAGACAAGAAAAAACAAACAAAAAAACAGAAATTGTACCACTCTACCCCAAC
>NW_007732335.1:70068-72034 GCF_000696425.1 Galeopterus variegatus | reverse complement strand
AAAAATTTTGATTTTCATTAAGAAATTATTTAAAAATGAATAGAGAAGAGAGAGAGAGAGAAAGAAGCTAATGTGGGTTGACTATTCAGAGAAAGCTTTACAGAAATGGTAGATATTCAGCTAACCCTGTAAAAGTATGAGGAAGGGGAAATTTGGATGATTGATTCACCATCACCTGTAAGGCATAACTTACTAAGAAAAATAAAGAGAATTCCTTTCACACACTAGAAATTTTAATATAAACAAAAATATAATAATTGGTATAGTTGGATTAAAAAGGTATATTTTGCATACATGCATAAGCCTTAAAAAATTAAATGTTTTATTTTCTCATAGATTACAATCACTAAAGAAAATTTAGGCTACTAATATGAAAATCCTGTAAGTAGGGGCAATCTACAACCATCAAAACCACAGACACTATGCAATGTGACTTAAAGAACCATCTAGGACTTAGAACATTTTAAGTGCTTTTATTGCTATTGTTGTTGTTAACTTCTACTTGAGCTTGGATAGGCTGTACTTTCTCAAAGCATAGGCTGCTGTGACTGCAGACAGACCTGCCTCTCTTTGACAGACAGAAATCATTTTATGTATTGTGTAATGCTTGAGATTTCCTCTCAAAAAAGTATTAAACCATTTAAGGAACTATATTTAGAACTAAGTTATGACTGTTCCATGATGAAGAGAGATGCATGCACATTTTCCGCATCCTTCATATTGAACCATGATCAAAACAAAGAAATCTACATTGAGTGTGAAGCTATCCAACAAAAATGTGGGAATATTGTGCTAATACTATAACAAATGTAATCATATGCCAGTGGCTGATACCCTGTGAGAGCACATTCCCCNTTAGTTCTACAGACAAGAAAAAACAAACAAAAAAACAGAAATTGTACCACTCTACCCCAACCCTTTCACACACAGTAAGGTTGTGTCTTATCACAGAGGCAATATGAAAGGGCCTTTGCTCAGCTGCCTAGGTCTTCATACTAACATCCAGCTGAAAGCCAGAGAGCCAAAGGTGGTTCTCAGGATGTTCACCTAACGTGATGAGTGCGTGCTGCAGAGGCAGTCTGTGACCAGGCTCAGATTGTTTATGGGACTCTTCTCAACTGTTTGTTGTCAAAAGAACAAACTGGATTCTCATTTCCCTAATGCAATTATATCAGAAATTACAGTGGCTGTTATTGACTCTACTAAGTTATATGATTAAAGGAGATGCTTTGACCTTTATTTTTCTATCCTTTTTTGGGGTGGTGGTGGTGAAGTCTTGTTCAACAGCACAACATTAGCTTGGTTTAAAATATATTTCCACAGTATGTTTACTAATTCATTGTTGGCACATTGACAGCTCCCATGAACTGTATTGTGTCTCTCCAAAATTTTTATGTTGAATTTCGAACCCCAGATGTGACTGTATTTGGAGATAGGGCTTTTAAGGAGGTAATTTACATTAAATGAAATCATAGGGTAGATCCTAATCCTACAGGATGTCTAAGAAGAAAAGGATCTCTCTCTCATCTCTCTCTCTCCATGCACGAACACAGAGGAAAAGCCATGTGAGGACAAAGGAAGAAAGCAGCCTACAAACCATGGAAAAAGGCCTCTCTAGAAACCTACCCTGTTGGCACCATGATCTTGGACTTCTAGCCTCCAGAACAGTGAGAAAATAAATTCTTGTTGTTTAGGGCTCCCTGTCTGTGGTGTTTTGTTATGACAGCCCCAGCTGACTGATGCAATGGCTAAGGGCAGATTTAAGCTTACAAAAATGTGTTGCTGCTGTTTGGCTAGCACCTATTTAAATACTATTACTACTAATAAAAATCATAATATTTTTCATTTAAATACCTTTAGACCCAGGGCTCAATAAAAAACTTTATTTTTTAAAAACACTGCAACTGTTTCTTAACCTGCCAATGTTCTATTAAGTCATTAGAATTTGCATCCTCTAAATGCAAAA
>NW_007732335.1:67823-68434 GCF_000696425.1 Galeopterus variegatus | reverse complement strand
TAATACTATAACAAATGTAATCATATGCCAGTGGCTGATACCCTGTGAGAGCACATTCCCCACTGACTTTTAGGAGCTGCATGTCTCAAATTCCCAGGAGAAAAAGAAAATATTTGAAAATTTTATGGGAGGTGAGAGTATATGTATTCAGGTCAAAAGCCAATAAGGCGTATGTCTTTCCTCACAGATATATTGATTATTGGTGGAGCAAACATTATACTCAGAGTTGAAAGGTTAGTTGTAGTTAAGTTGGACGATGAAACCAACAGTGTTCTCATTATGTTACCAATGACTGAATGACTCATTGCTTAGAGAAAAATTAAAATCAGAAGTGATATTGATAATTTGGACTAGGCAAATCAATATAAACAATGTTAAAATTAGTAGGACTAATCCTACAATTACAATTAGAAATTGAGCAATTCATTCACACAGAACGGAATACAACAGTGTAATTGTAACTACACAGAAACATGTATTTGAACGTAGGTAGCAAAGTATAACACTAATCCTTATATTGAAAGTAGTGTGAAGAAACTTGGATTATTCTTTTTGTTTTAATCTAAATTAACCAATTTAATAAAAAATACTGTCCTTTTTAGTTACTGTAA
>NW_007732335.1:56331-67026 GCF_000696425.1 Galeopterus variegatus | reverse complement strand
CATCTTCATTCACACCACATAACAGCATATTTAAGGTATTTAATTATGATAGTAGTAACATCATTTTAATGTTTTAAATGTCTGCCTATATTTCCACTTATCCTCAGTATAACTGTTCATGGTTGCTTAATCCTTATTCTTCCTTATTCCACTTTTCTTTCTTTCTTTCTTTATTTCCAGAAGCAAAGAGTGACTACATTCCATCCTAAAAACACTTCATAAGTTAAGAAAAACAAAAGCAAAAGAAAACAACAAACAAAAAACAGCACTGAGCTTGTATCACATAACATCAAAACCATGTTACCGGAAACTGAAATATTTAATAATATATTATATCTCTAAAATATTCAATAATATTCTAAATAATCTCACCCCAGGTAATGCACGCCAAGAAACTGTTTGTAATTTGCTGAGCAGCAGTACATTTAGATGTACCTAAAAGTCTTTATTTGACAATTTATGCTACAACAGCTACAGAATAGAAACTGCTTTTGTATCCAATTTAAAAGCATAAATGTTCTTGCTTTTACCCTAGAGCTTAAAGACAATTTACAGAAGTAGGCCAGTATGAAGTATTACCACAATAAACTGCTGTTTTACTTCACTTTTGTAGCAAAAATTAGGGAAACACTGCAATGCTATTAAGTCATGAAATATGTTGGCAATAAAACAAATACGAGCTATCAGGTTTATTTAATTTCTAGTGTTACCATCATTACTCAAAGACCTCTTTAAAATCTTTTCATACATTTGAAAGTATTTTATTTTGGAAAAAAAAAAACAACGCCAAAATTGGAATAACAGATTTTTTTATTTTTAACAAAGTGCTGAGTTATGGACTGAACCATTTTTTATGAAAAGCAATACAAGAAAATTATTTTACTTGTTTTACACAGAAAATATAATCTGGAAATAATTTTGTTTTAAAAATATTAATTTCAGTGGTCAAGCTGTGACCATATACTTTGTATCTTTTCTAAAACAATAGCTACTTTTATTTGACATCATCAGATAATGATCAATTATGTAGGGTGATCTGTGTTAAGTAATAAAATGTACTGAAACAAAATTGTCATTACACTTTCCTCCATTCAAAATTCATAGTTGTTGAAACACCAAGAACCAAAACTTACTTCATACTAAACATTTTCTATTTTAAATAATAATATTTTCAATAAAGTATATTGTAGATAAACCTTGTTTTTTTGTAATTGGTCCAAGTTACAAGAGTTGTGATTAGTGGAAACAAAATAAAAAAGTAAATAAAAACTATAAGGGCAAAGATCATAAATTGAAGTAATTGTTTTAATGTTATGAAAATGTTATTCAACTGGTTATACAAAAAGCAAATTAATATTCTATGCACATGTTTCTCTTTAGCAAATAAATTAATTTTCATAATTTACCAACTAATGTACAATGAGTATATGGAAACTTTATTTTATGTATCATCTGGTGTTCTTTTTTTGGGGGGGGGGCGGTAAGGGGAATGTAACCATTGGCTTGGTGTCACCCGCACTGCGCTCAGCCAGTGAGCGCACCAGCCATCCCTATATAGGATCTGAACCCCCGGCCTCGGCGCTCCCAGCTCCACTGCGCTACCAGTGCCGCACTCTCCTGAGTGAGCCACGGGGTTGGCCCTGGTGTTCTTCAAAGGAGGAATTATTCCAAAATAATTTGCATTCTGTATTGACCTTATTTTGCAAATTTATTGCAACAAAAATTATTTTAGAATTTTCCTGGAGAATTAAATAATATGGCAGAAGTTCTCAAGTCTGTCAACAGAGACCAAGCTGAAGAACCCGTACTCTAAAGAAGCTCACAACTCTCTCAACAGAGCTGAAGAACGATCCGGTGCAATGGGCTAAGATTTCAACACATTATAAGAAGGAAGGGAAAGTTGGCAGACATAGAGTAACCTCTGGCTTCCCCAGAAGTTCTCAAGTTCATCAATAAACGTCAAGATAGAGTAAACATTCTCAAACATAAGATTTCTCTTTCTGCAATAAGAGTCGAGAGAGAACCAATGCTCTATGAATACATGCACATCTCTCAGGTTTTGTCATTATACTATTCAAGGGAGACTGAGCTGCTTTGAATACACCAGGACTAACATCATCATACCCTTTATCCTTGTTTCAGTCATCCACCACAAGAATTTCCAGGGTCCTGCATCACCTCCAAGCTTCCACAATATCATCCCCATATGGTGTTTATGCTCTCTACTTCAGTAATTCTCATTTTACTTTGGTTCCAAGACACATTTGTGCTCTTTTTTTTCCCTTCTATCTTGCTGAAGTTATGCTTTTATTTCATTTACTTATATGTATTGAAACATATTGATTTACATATTTGTGTGATACAGAGTTGAACTTCAATTTCAATACATGTATATAATATGTGATTATCAAATCAGGGTNGATACAGAGTTGAACTTCAATTTCAATACATGTATATAATATGTGATTATCAAATCAGGGTAATCAGCATATTCATCATTACAAAACTTAATCATTTCTATGTGATGAGGACATTCAATCTCCTCTTGTAGCCATTCAATAACATGTAGTAAATTATTGTAAATTATAGATGCCTATAATAGCTCAACTATTACACCCTTAGAACTTATTTTTTCTGTCTAGCTGCTTTGCTTCCATTTAACCAACCTTTCACTATCTCTTCTCCCCTCTCCCCTTTCCCGCCTCTAATAACCACAGTACCGCTCTCTCCTTCTGAAAGTTCACCTTATTATTGTTATTGGTTATTTATTTATCTGTTTATTTTCAGATCCCACTTATGAGTGAGAATATATTGTATTTCACTTTCTGTGCCTGGCTTATTTCACTTCAAATAATTTTCTCCAAGTTCACTCATGCTGCTGCAAATGGCAGAATTTCATTCTATCTTATATCTGGGTGCTACTCCATTCTGTATACATACCACATTTTCTTTATCCAATCATTCATCAAAACACATTTTGATTGGTTCCATATCTTGGCTATTGTGAATAGAGCTGTGATAAACATGGTAGTGCTGGTAATCCTTTGACATGGTGATTTCCATTCCTTCGGGTATATATAAATATATATATATCCAGTACTGGGACTGCTAGATGGTATGGTGGTTGCTTGAGAAAATTCCATGCTATTTTCTATCATGGTTGTACTAATTTACAATCCTACCAACAGTGTATAAATATTCCCCTTTCTCCATATCCTTGCCAGCCGTTGTTATTTTCTGTCTTTTTGATAAAAGCTGGTATAACTAGGTGAGATGATACCTCAATGTAGTTTTGATTTGCATTTCCCTGATTAGTGATGATGCACGTTTTTTCATGTGTCTATTGGCCATTTGTATGGCTTCTTCTGAGAAATAGCTATTCAGCTTATTTGCCTACTTTTTAATCATATTTTTTTTCTATTGAGATGTTTGAGTTTATGAATTTTTCTTCATTTATTATCTGGAATACTTATATAAAGAGAAATTTTATTTCATCAATAAGAGAATTTTTAGTGTTTCGGCAAAAAGTTTTAAAGGTGAAGAGACAATGCAAGTTTCCCATTGAATATTAACTATACTTAGTATAGTTTCAGCTCATAGTCATTTTTATGATCCCAAGATATCATGCAAAGTAAAGACTATATAATATGTATATGTATATATGTATACACACACACAGTCCTGCCATTTCAGACTCTCTCTTTTTATTGATGCTTAGCAACAGACAGCCTTGGAAACAGGAGAAAGCGTCACCTCCAGGAAAACAAAACAAAACAAAACACAGGCATGATTACTGACTATCGTAAATATTAGGATTTTAAAATGTCTATATTGCTCTTCTGTAGCACAACCCACTACACATACTAGTGTTATCTACTCTCTTTGCTTTACCTTGTAGGAATTGTATCTTGGGGACCTAGTGCAAAATTGCTGATTCTACATTGTAAAAACTACTACTGAGATTTGTCATAGGCAAAATTTCTGACTTTTTTTTAGACAACAGAGATAGGACCTACACTGCACGAGCAGGAGGGAGATTCTCCACCGCTATAAACAGAAACTAGAAGAATCATTATAACATTGACTGATCTACTTGACAGATAAGGTGGCAAGATGCTAATGCTGCTTAGGAAGAAATGGCCACAGCAAGGCTGTCTTATAGCTCAGCCTTTCCAATCTTCCATCATGCCAATATTAGGACCATGTGGACAAAAGGTCTTCTAGTTTATTGCTTTTTTGTTCATTTGTTTTGCCCTTAATGGGAAATTTCCTTAAGAAAGATAAACTCCTGTAGTAAACTAATCATAAAGCCACAAAGAATGATTATGTATTGTAATGATGAATAAGCTAACTATCCTGATTTGACCATCACATATTGTACACAACTCCTGATAGTCGACTTTGTACCCCACAAATATTTATAATCAATACTGCTTCAATAAAAAATAGACTAAAAAAATTAGACCACAAAAACATAAAGCATTAAGGTGAATTGGTTCTTATTTCCCATATTGGTTTTCTAGTGCTAACAATGGTAATGAACTAGAGAAACTAACCCAAAGAGATCTATGTAAATATTTATAGTCAGCTCTGCCACCTGGAATATTTCCTTAGTCCTTACATTGAAACCAGGCCAAGAAGTAGCAGATGCTCTGGATTAAAGTGAACTCCTGAAAATATTTTGCTGCTGTACAAGACAAATGTGAATCAGAGAAAAGGGTGAAACCCTACATTACCTCCCAGAAAACAAAGTGACTTTGGCTGTTGAGCTGAGGTGCTCCCAAAACTGAAATAGATTACATGAGGCATGAAGACCTTGTGTAGATACAGAGCACTGAATAGGCTGAAACGCTGGAAGCTGATCCTGCTGAGTTATGAGACATTGCCACCCCATTTGCAATGGAAAATAAAAGTGAAGCTTTGCTGACATCATGGAGCCACCCCCTCCATCCATGCCTGCAGGCCCACTGATCCCTACTGCTCTCCACCCCAAACACATCTGCTTTCAGGAGAAAGAAAACTGTAAAGGGGGCCAAATTATCTCTATACCCAAGGGAAACTTAAGGCCATACTCATCTATCGGAATATTTGAGGGAACTTCAGTGAAGATGGGATGTGAAATTTCATGGCTTTGTTGGTAAACATGTCGAAGTCCCTATCCTACAGAGACCTGTGGAAGGAAACATTGCTAAATTCAGCTAAAGGAGTTTGGGCAGTATTCACAGAGGAGAAGGGCAGCTAATGTGATGTTGTTCAGACTGAATAAGTATACTAATATTGTTTCTCATCTGAATGAATAGTAGAAATTTATGTGGTGTATTTTTGTATTTCCCTCTCCCATAAATACCAAAGGGGATTCTGGTAAAATTGGGAAAGATTGCATGTAGAAGAGTTACTGGGACAGGTAGACTTGTTTCTAACATTTGTTACATTCCCAATGATTTCTTTGAGCTACAAATTTCTGTAACTGATAACTCAGATAGTTGGAATCTCCAGCAAGGAGAAACAGGTCCTTGGGATTTTTCCTTTGTCATTTCTCTTTCATGAATGATCCAGGTGCATCTCTTCTGGAAGTCAGCCATTAGTTTGCTACTGGCACTTAACATAACTGAGTGTCATTAAGTAGATGTGGTTAACATCTACTATCAGTCAACTTTAAGTAAAGGAAATTATCCTTGATAATCTAGATGGTCCTTATGCACTCATTTGGAAGATTTTAAGAACAAAACTAAGTTCTCTGAAGAACAAAAAATTCTGTCTCAGAACCACAGTGTTAGCTTTTGCCAGAGTTCCAGACTACTGGCCTGCCCTACAGATTTTAGACTTCTATTACATAAGTCAAGTCATTGAAATACACACACACACACACACACACACACACATCCTACTGATTCTGTTTTTCTGGAAAACACTGACTGATACACAGAGGCTTCGTGACTGTCTGGCCCGATATCATCATCTGTGAATGGTCAACTTGGACTCTAAATAATTAGGTAGTAAGTGTTCCAGCCTCCATAGTCAAATGAAAATGGTATATGCAAAAACACAGATGGCCTATCCTCGAGCAGCTTCATGGTTTTATATCAAACAATGGTAGCTATCTGCTTAGCAAAACACATATCCCCTTTCCCCTGCCACCTGAAGGAAAGCCAATAAATTGATGGTGCCTAGATTTACAGAGGTTCTCGTAAATAACCAGGTCTACTTCACTGATAGAATACCCAAGTTGCAGTGCTCTCCACTGGGATGCTATGACTACTCAAACACAGTGATAAAATTGAACTTGGTCACTCCATTCAGTGGGAAAACTCAAAGGTATTCTCTCCATAATGATCCATATTATTTATTTACTATGTCTGGGCTTTTCTCAATTGCCTCTCTGTTTGGCTGACCACTTGGAAAACTGGTAGACTGGCAGATAAAAGACACCCACTATAAAAATGTGAACTGTGGAAACAAATCACAACTGCTAATCGAGTCATCTCAGTCACTCATGAATCTACAGTAAGGGCCCCTTTTCTGATTAATCTGACAAGAATTAAGCTGCTGATCGAGACTACAGTCACCAGATTGCCATCACTCATGCTTGAATTCATCATTTTACCAGACATAGCAACATATACACCATCATAGACTAGACACAAGGTAAAGAGCTCTTTGTTTCTGATGTAGAGGCTACTATTTCATGACAAACTTATGACTCCTGCATTACTGTGATGGAGGACATGTGACATGGAGTATTGCCCCTGCCTGCTCCTTGCAGAATGAATACCTCAGACCTTTGCCCACTTTTCAGTGCAATTGGTGGAGGCTCACCACTGTCGACACTTTTTCATGCAACAGTGTTATTGCTACTGTCTGATTGGCTGACATCTTTGTAGCCCTTGAAATTAATCTATCATGTGTTCAGTTTTCTGAACCATATTAACTCTGACAATTGTGCACCTTTTATGGCAAAAGCCACTGAAAAATGGACCGACAGTCAAGGAGTCGATTGATTGTGCACAATCCTTGTATCCACAGACATCTGGTATTGTTGAGTATTGGAACACCCTGCTTAAAAATTAATTCAACAGGATTCTGACACTACCTATCACAGATACTTGGGTCCACACCCTGATTAAGGCAGCAGAATGACAGGGTGCACCCAGTCCCAGAAGGGGGTGATCTCCTCTTGCATACTCCCTAGGTAATTATCAAGATAAACGGGATGAGAATTATGTAAACTTATTTTGAAAATTTGGAGACTTCCCCTGACTGTCACTGGGCCTGATGCTGCTCTCTCCCCACTAACAGCATTCCTAGGCCAGCCTAGTTGATCCAACCTCGGTAAGGCAGCTCAGCCTAAAGGGGCTTAGGAAGTTCTATTAGTTTCCTATTACTGTTGTAACAAGTTACCACATACTTAATGGCTTAAAATAACACATGTTTATTATCTCATAGGTTTGGAGGTTAGAAGTCAAATAGGTCTCGCTCGGCTAAAATCAAGGTGTCGGCAGGGTTGTCCTTTGTGAAGGTTCTGAGGGGAATCCATTTACTTGACTTTTCTAGCTTTGACAGGTTGTCTGCATTCTTTGGCTGTGGTCCCTTTCTCCATCTTTAAAGTCAGCATTATCACATCTGCAAATCTGCCTCTGCCTCTGACTCTTCCGCTTCCCTCTTTCACTTGTGAGGATGCTTGTGATTACCTGGGATCCATCTGCATAATCCAGTATAAACTTCTATACCAAGATCCTTAACTTAATTACTTCTGCAAAGTCCCTTTGTTCCTTTTGCCATGTAAGATAACGTATTCACAGGTCCTGGTGAATCGACAGAATGTAGACATTTTAGGGACGGGTAAGTCAACATTCTGCCTACTACAAGAATTAAAGCAATTCTGGTTTAGCCAACTGAATGTATACGGTCTTAGATCAAAGGTCAGAAAACTTTTTCTGTAAAGTGCCTAGCAGTATTAGAAATAGTGAAAAAAATAAGTATACATTCTAAGCATATATAATATGCAAGCTAAAAATAAAAATTAAAAATTAAATAACGGATTTGGATTAAAATTGAACAATTTAAATACATATATAGATACATATATTTAAATACTTTGTTTTTATATCTGTAATTCTCATATATTCTTGATGGGTGTATAAATTTTTACAATGTTTATGACTGGCAATAAAGCCATCTATTTTAATATTTTTAGAGCAATAATACTCATAGTCAATTTATTATTATTTTGTCAGAATACTTATAGATGAAATAAAATAGAAAATATTAATTACCAAATAGAGTTTGTAAAAGAATGATATAGAATTTTCATCATGTATGCATTTTTTAGAAAAGTGTTCATAGAAAATGCAAAAAAAAAAATAGAAAATGTTAAAAATGAAATTCTGTGTCATAGAAGCACAGGTGATTTTAATTATTTTCTACATCCTTGCTTTTTTCCAAATTTTCTGTAAAAATTATTAAAAACAAGAATAATGCATATTATTTTTAAAAATTATGTCCTTGTTCATGGCTCACTGTCTGTTACCCATTTATTAAAATTAAATTTAGCATGTTTCCATGGGAAATAAATATTGCACAGAGAAGAGTATTTTTTAATAAGTGATTCAGCACAAATACAAATTTTACCTTTATTTCAATTACACTGATGTATGGTATCAGGTGTTATTTTACCCTCATTTTTACTTCATTCTCTTTCTTTTCCAAAGGATCTTTCTACAACTTTAAACTGGAGTTGGGTCTCAGAAGTCATCATTAGGTATTAAATATTTCTGACATTCTCATAAGGAGAAAACTGGAGGTAAAATTACAGTGGAGGAAAAAACTGGTGAGTGGATAAAGAATGTGTCACATTGTCCATAGTGTGGCTGGTGTTGCAGAATCCAGATAATTTAGCTACTATCATATTTAAGAGCATAGTATTATAGAATAAGATTTAATCTGAGGTGAAAACATTTTTTGAAATATATTTCATTTCCATCCATACATTTTTCCGTTTCTACTGCTACCTAGCTAGCTTAAAACATGACAAATTTGTTCCTAACTGGTTACACTTGCAACACCCCAAAATCAAATCTATACATCACAGCCATAGTAACATTTTTAAAACCTAAATAATATTACATCTTTTCAGTCACCCCAGCCCAGCTTAACACCATTTTATGGCTTCCTATTAAAAGTAGAATAATTTCATAGTCTTTTTTTTCATATTTTAATGCATCTTTTCTTTATTGTCTCTCTTGTTTTATACATCATGCTTGTGACTTAGCTCAAAAATGTTATTAGTATTATTAATACTTTTAACTTGAAGAATTGAAGCATAAGGAGGTTTTCATAAGTTGCTCAAGGTCTTGCAGAAATTCCAGAACACAGCAAGACTAAGAGGGAGATGATTATGTTGTATTCTTTACACTAACTTCCAAGGACTTGAATCTCAGCTCCCACAATTAAAAACTGAGTTGCCAGGGCTAGTTCTGTAACCTCAAATTGAGAACCATATTCTGAAAAGTTTCATATTCTTTATTATAGTTAAAGAAGACCATATATCAATGTTAATACTGTTTGTACATTAGAATTACCTCAAGAATATTTACAGAACAATGATGCTCAGGCCACATGTTCAAATATTTTTATTGAACGTGTTTAAAATCAGACTCAGGAATTAACATTTTAAAAAGTGCTCCAGGTGATTATTAGGTGCACCATGATGAAGTCCTGACCTGTGTAATTTCTCCCCACCATTTCTTCAGTCTCATGTGCTGTCAATCTCTTTCTTGCTCACTTTGCTCCCATCCTAAGGCGTTTCTTTCTTTAGCTCATGCCTGCCTTAGGGAACTGGTATTTGCTGTTCCTTCTGCCGGGAATATTCTTCACCAAGATTTTCATAGAGCTTTTTGCCAATTAGATATTAGGTCAAATGTTTCAAATGTTACCTCCTCAAAAATGGGCACTGTTATCTTTAATCAATATCAGCTCCCCCCTTCCGCCATCTGTGATGCCAGTCATTTCCTATCGTACCCTAAGGGATTTCGTAAAAATCATAACATAATGACAGAAAGCTTATCTGCCATGTTTACTTGTTGTAGTCTCAGTTCCATGAGCAGTGTCCCCTACACAATAGGAGTTCAGTAAATATTTATTTAAAAGGTGAGTGAAAGAATTAATTAGGAGTAACAGAATTTAAGAAAAATAAAATTATTTCATTTGGGTTACATAACATGGAAAAATTCACTGGAGTAGCAATAATAGTAAATATAATAGCTGTGAAAGGTTGTATTTTTCAAAGATGGTGGAAACAAAAACTCTCTTCTGCCATGCTCCTCTGCAATATGACCTTGCCACGCCCACATCAAGTAGAGTCTATTTCTCAACCCCACTGCTTTTGGTTCACCTCTGTGATTGCTGTGCTAGATCCAGGCTTAACCCTTAAAACAGCCTGAAAGATTCCACTTTCTGCCAAGTGGAAGCTAGGAACCATGTGAGAGGGGAGCTACCCTGACACCACCCGCCTATGAGAAAAAACTGAAGAGAAAGGTTCCCAAAATGAGTTGTCACATGAAAAGAAGGACAAAGGAGGTCAAAGAGCACCAAAGTGCCAAACATGTAACTGAAGAAGGCAATTGAGTAGATCCTCAAGCCCCCATTGTCCCAGTTAATGCCGTGAAGAATGGAGTTACCTGCCTAGGTGAGACCTTT
>NW_007732335.1:54755-55480 GCF_000696425.1 Galeopterus variegatus | reverse complement strand
CCAAATATGTTTGGATGATTTATTTGACATTTATCCTCAGGTCTTAATAAGTTAAAAACCATGTATACAGCTGATGTACTTCCACAGCTCTTTAACCAAGCAAAAGAAAAATGTGAAAGAGTAAGGAGAAACATGCAAGGAAATGGAAAATGAAGGATAAATGGCTTCTACTCTCCATCTTGCATAATAGCATGGATTTATTAGGGACACTTAAAATGTTGTCTGAGGAAAGAAGGTATGTTTGGTAAGTTTTTGTGGGGAAAGTTACATTAGTCTTTGAACTGAGGCTATTTTTACTTATTTTTCTTCTGCTTTCAGTACATCTTTACCATATGAAAGTCTGCTTCAAAACGTATTTGAACTACTCCTGAAAATTCTTTTCTGAACGTCAAACTCAGCAAATTCTTAAAATACAAAAGTTATATTCTAGCAGTCTTCTACTGACCAACATTCTACTCTGGCAAAATTATATTAATAACAATAATAATAGTAGTAAAAGTTAAATGGAGTTGATAGCAGGCATCCCAACAACTCTGAAAAGGTATAATTAATGCATATATAGCAGACTAAACCTTTCTTGAGCTCTCATTTTTCAATGTAATAATTTCCTTCAGTTGCTATAGTTTTCCTTGTATAAATAACTTATAGTGCTAATATAAATTAGTTTACTTGACAGCATCAAAATGTAAAGACATGCTTCAATTGAACTAGCAACAAGGCACTTA
>NW_007732335.1:52847-54438 GCF_000696425.1 Galeopterus variegatus | reverse complement strand
GCAAGGAGGACTTTAATCAAGACTATTGCAGATAGGGAAGAGAGACTAAACTCAAATTTACGGAAATAAAGTGATAATACGAGGTGCTCATTTTCCCTGGGCTCAGGTTTCAGGACACACCTCTTGGTTTCCAGCCACTCCCTGAAGTCTCAGACCCCCTCCTCTGAGCTCTCCCCTGGAGGAGAGTCACTGTTGCCCTTAGACCTAGTTTCAGAATCAACATAGTGAAATAAGACCACAGGGTGCTGGTTTATGCAAATCCAGTGGCTGGGCATGCTCAATAGAGAGCACAGAATATTCTTGAATATGCCTGGTGCATGTGGTAGGATCTGACCAATGAACGTGCTCCAGGAAGAGACCAACTGAGCATGTGCAAGACTAAATGTTACATTACTGGGAAACACCCCCTTAATTGAATATTCATTAGATAGAGAAATTATAAAAGCTGAATCCTAGCCAAAGGCAGGGTCATTGCTCACTTTCCTGGAGTCAGCCTGCTCTTTGCTGGCTGAAGTGTGTATATTTCACTTTGTTTCTAACTTACTCTCACCAAGGCCCTGCTCATTCTCTTGAACCATTCTGCACTTTGTACTGAACTTTAAGTATGTTTTTCTTGCTTTTGTGTTAGACTTGATGTCTGTACTGAACTTGTTTTTGTGTTAAACTTGGAGTGGGTCCTGCTCAGTCTCTAGAACTATGCTGCACTCTCTCTGTGGAACCTGTATTTCTTGTCTTGTTATATTAAACTTGTTCTCACTTTCTGCCATGACTCTTCCCTTGAATTCTTTCCTGTGACAGAGTCAAGAACCTGCTAAGAAGACTGGTCAGGTTGAGGCTGACTGTCAGGCCGCCTGGACCCTACCTCCAATATCAAAAGGGCTGGAGAGATTTAAGATTCACATTGAGAGGAATCTTAGGTCTGTGTGTGTTGATTGGCCTTATTCAAAGGAAAAGTAAACTTATTTTTTTTTTNAGGTTGAGGCTGACTGTCAGGCCGCCTGGACCCTACCTCCGATATCAAAAGGGCTGGAGAGATTTAAGATTCACATTGAGAGGAATCTTAGGTCTGTGTGTGTTGATTGGCCTTATTCAAAGGAAAAGTAAACTTATTTTTTTTTTTTTTGTATTTTCATAAAAGCATGTGTGTTTTACAACTTGGAGCAAGTTGCCTACTAAAGGTAGGCTCCTATCCTCCCACAAAAACTGAGAGATAGGAGTGCTATCTCCTTTAACAATTCCATTTCAAAGAGATGGCACTCTCAGAATCATAAAACTGGCAAGAGACTTTTGATGAGATTTATGTGTACTTCATAGAAGACAAAAAATGAATTGGTAATTACATATTTTCTAAGCTAACTGTTCTACTCTAAGTAAAGGGAGGTCAGGGGACTGTTGTCAAGATAAAACCTGTCTAAAGTTTAATCAAGAGGGGAACATTACAGCTATCTTGGTCAGTAATATATTTATTTATAATCTTTGTAATAGAAAAAAACTAAAGTGTCTGTTGTTCTCTTTTATGTAATAAAGAAAATATCTGTGTGTTTTCTTGCATTGTATCTGTGAAATGTGTAAAATATAAGGAAGGGATTTC
>NW_007732335.1:49572-51858 GCF_000696425.1 Galeopterus variegatus | reverse complement strand
ATTGAGAGGAATCTTAGGTCTGTGTGTGTTGATTGGCCTTATTCAAAGGAAAAGTAAACTTATTTTTTTTTTTTTTGTATTTTCATAAAAGCATGTGTGTTTTACAACTTGGAGCAAGTTGCCTACTAAAGGTAGGCTCCTATCCTCCCACAAAAACTGAGAGATAGGAGTGCTATCTCCTTTAACAATTCCATTTCAAAGAGATGGCACTCTCAGAATCATAAAACTGGCAAGAGACTTTTGATGAGATTTATGTGTACTTCATAGAAGACAAAAAATGAATTGGTAATTACATATTTTCTAAGCTAACTGTTCTACTCTAAGTAAAGGGAGGTCAGGGGACTGTTGTCAAGATAAAACCTGTCTAAAGTTTAATCAAGAGGGGAACATTACAGCTATCTTGGTCAGTAATATATTTATTTATAATCTTTGTAATAGAAAAAAACTAAAGTGTCTGTTGTTCTCTTTTATGTAATAAAGAAAATATCTGTGTGTTTTCTTGCATTGTATCTGTGAAATGTGTAAAATATAAGGAAGGGATTTCACTGAACTAAAGGGTTTGCAGCTGTAACCAGGCTGGCTTGATTTTAATTAAAGACCATCTGTATTTGGAATTCAAGCCCATTGGAAACTTAACTGCTGTAACAATGGTACAGATACTCTGGAAGTTTTGAATCCTTTAAGAGCAATAAAACTTCATATTTGTTGGTCAGTGAGCTGATGGATCAGACTACAGAAGTTTTAAAGCCTTTTTTATGTAGCTGAAAGTACATTTAATGCAAACTCATAATGACTATGGTTTCCTTTTTTTTTTTTTTTTCTGTAAAAGTGTAGATTCTTAATGCCATGGGCTCTCCTGAGCCTCTCCTGCTCCACTCTGTGTACTTATAGCTCTGAATAAAGGATGTCTTCTTAATGACTAATTAGTTCTATTATCTACTGATCCCACGAGAGGGCAAGTGACAAGCCTTTAGGTTAATCTCTGTTAAACCCTGTACTATACCTGTAAACAAAATTACTTGAATTAATTGTGTTCTCTGTTTTATACACTTGCTGACAAAAGTGCTAATGGACAGAGACTTGGGTTAAAAAAATGCAGAAAATACGTGGCAGAAAAAATGCAAAACTACAAAGCATTTAAAATACATACATTGAAATATCTGAGCTTTGTAAATAGTCATTAGTAAAGATGGCTCGAGGATTATTTCAATGTTTGGATGGCCTGTTGCTCAGAATAATTAATAAAATGTAAAATGACATAAATTTTCATTTCTGTACACCTACTCAGTTTCTAATAACTCTAAAATCTTCCATTCCTTATTCAAAAAATTTTGAGTTACCTTTGATGTCATCTAAAATGGAGTGACATTTTTAAAAAAGCTTCCAAATAATTTTTCCATTCATTTGCCCCTCATTTTTGAATAGACTTATATATTCACTATAATTACTATTCCAACTTTGCAGTCTATACCGTGTTCTTCAGGATATAAATATACCAGATATGTTGAGGGAGGTATTCTTGTATCATTTTTAAGAACAAGAAATTGTAGACAAAAAATTCAGTGTAGTTGCCACTTCAACATTTGTTCTTTCTGTGAATTTTCTACATTCATAATTTCCCCAAGAAACTCAATATCCTCATCTGTAAAATGGTGAAAAGATTAGGAAGTACATAATAGAGATGGTGTGACAATTACAGTTATTAATGCATGTAGCTTGTGCTTCTGGTGTCTTATTTATAAAGTCTTTGCCTAGTCCTATATCCTGAAATGTTTCTCCTTTGTTTTCTCTTAACAGTTTTATAGTTTCAGGTATGATATGTAAGTCTTTAATTCATTTTGAGTTGATTTAGGTATATGGTGAGAGATATGGGTCTAGTTTCATTCTTCTTCACGTGGATATCCAGTTTTCCCAGCTCCACTTACTGGAAAGGTTGTCCTTTTCCCAATGTATGCTCTTGGTGCCTTTGTCTAGGATCAGTTGGCTATAAATATCTGGATCAATTTCAAGAGTTTTTATTCTGTTCCATTGGCCCATTTTTCTGTTTTCATGCAAGTACTATGCTGATTTGGCTACTATAGCTTTGCAGTATAGTTTTGTTGGGAAAAATGCCAAAGTATTTTTTTATAAGCCTGTTTTGTCCTTGAAATAATATTTTGTCTTGAAACAATATTTGCTTGTTATACTAGTCTGGCCTCTAATCACTATTTGCATTTTTGGCTTCTGTAACCAATCTAAGCTTGCATATCTGCACAGACCACATGAATTCCTAGAAATGAAACTTAC
>NW_007732335.1:44503-49121 GCF_000696425.1 Galeopterus variegatus | reverse complement strand
ATTTCAAGAGTTTTTATTCTGTTCCATTGGCCCATTTTTCTGTTTTCATGCAAGTACTATGCTGATTTGGCTACTATAGCTTTGCAGTATAGTTTTGTTGGGAAAAATGCCAAAGTATTTTTTTATAAGCCTGTTTTGTCCTTGAAATAATATTTTGTCTTGAAACAATATTTGCTTGTTATACTAGTCTGGCCTCTAATCACTATTTGCATTTTTGGCTTCTGTAACCAATCTTAGCTTGCTTATCTGCACAGACCACATGAATTCCTAGAAATGAAACTTACAAGGCTATACTAGCCTTGTAAATGGGTTACCTATAAAAACTTTGTGAGGCCTGAGCTTGGGGTCCAGATTTCCAAGCATTAGTTTGTCTGGGCCAACCAGCGTAATAAATACCTGGCTCTCCAACCTTCCAAGTGTCAGTCACTTCTGGCCAAGTCCATTTCCATAACAGTTTGAAGTCAGGAAGTGTAATGCTTCTGCGTTTTTTATTTTTTATTTTTTTTTGGCTCAGGATTGCTTTGGCTGTTCAAGGTCCTTTTTTGTTCCATATGAATTTTAGGGTTTTTTGTTTGTTGTTTGTTTTTTTTTGTTTGTTTTTCTTGTTTGTTTTTCCTGTTTCTTTGGAGAATGTCATTGGTGTTTTGATGGGGCTTGCATTGAATCTATAGATCACTTTGTGTAGTATGGTCATTTTCCATCTTGCTGTGTCCTCTCTAATTTCTTTTCAGGAATGTTTTGTAGTTATTAGTGTAGAGATCTTTCACGTCTTTGGTTAAATTTATTCCTAGATATTTTATTGTTTTGGTAGTTATCATAAATGGGCTTACTTTCTTTTCTTTTTTTAGGATGCTACTGACATTTGCTTCATTCTTTTTTTATTGGTTATGAATANGTAACCAATCTTAGCTTGCTTATCTGCACAGACCACATGAATTCCTAGAAATGAAACTTACTGCTATACTAGCCTTGTAAATGGGTTACCTATAAAAACTTTGTGAGGCCTGAGCTTGGGGTCCAGATTTCCAAGCATTAGTTTATCTGGGCCCACCAGCGTAATAAATACCTGGCTCTCCAACCTTCCAAGTGTCAGTCACTTCTGGCCAAGTCCATTTCCATAAGAGTTTGAAGTCAGGAAGTGTAATGCTTCTGTGTTTTTTTTTTTTTTTTTTTTTTTTTGGCTCAGGATTGCTTTGGCTGTTCAGGGTCCTTTTTTGTTCCATATGAACTTTAGGGTTTTTTGTTTGTTTTTCCTGTTTCTTTGGAGAATGTCATTGGTGTTTTGATGGGGCTTGCATTGAATCTATAGATCACTTTGGGTAGTATGGTCATTTTCCATCTTGCTGTGTCCTCTCTAATTTCTTTTCAGGAATGTTTTGTCGTTATTAGTGTAGAGATCTTTCACATCTTTGGTTAAATTTATTCCTAGATATTTTATTGTTTTGGTAGTTATCATAAATGGGCTTACTTTTCTTTTTTTAGGATGCTACTGACATTTGCTTCATTCTTTTTTTATTGGTTATGAATATTCATGAGATACATGAGATACAAAGCTGATTGTCACCCCTCAGGCTCAAGATGTGAAGGCCAGGTTCATGATGGCAGCATACTCATTACCACAAATAGCATCTGTAACCTGTGTCCCCCCACCCAATTAACCCCAACCTCCCTCCCCTTCCTCCTTCCCACCCACTCCACTTTGTAGCCCACAGAATGTTCTCTCCCTCTGAAAGTCCAACACACTACTGTGATCTTTCTTTCCTTCCTTCTTTCTCTCTTACCCCCACATATGAGTGAGTGCATGCAGTATTTAAATGCTCAACATCACTAGTCATCAGGAAAATGCAAATTAAAACTACATGGAGATACCACCTCACCCCAGTTAGAGTGACTATAATAAAAAAGATGGTGAATAACAAATGCTGGTGAGGGTGTGGAGAAAAGGGAATGCTTTTACACTGTTGGTGGGACTATAAATTAGTACAACCACTATGGAAAACAGTATGGAGGTTTCTCAAACAACTACAGATAGATCTTCCATATGATCCAGCAATCCCACTTCTGGGTATATACCAAGAAGAACGGAAATCATCATGTCGAAGGGATACCTGCACTACCATTTTCATTGCAGTTCTGTTTACAACAGTCAAGACATGGGCTTACTTTTTTGATTTCTTTTTCTGCATGATCATTGTTGGTGTATAAGAGCACTACTGATTTTTGTACACTGATTTTTGTATCCTGAAACTTTATTGAATATGTTTATGAGCTCTAGGAGTTTTTTTGGTAGAGGGTGTGAGTTTTTCTATATGTAGGATCATGTCATTTGTGAACAGTGACAATCTGACTTCATCTTTTCCAGTTTGGATGCCCTTTATTTCTTTCTATAGCCTCATTCCTCTGGCTAATACTTCCATTACTATGTTGAATATGAGCGGTAAGAATGGGCATCCTTGTCTTGTTCTTGTTCTTAAAAGAAAGTCTTTCAGTTTTTCACCTTACAGAATGAGGTTGGTGGTGGGTTTGTCATGGCTTTTATTGTGTTGAGATACTTGCCTTGTGTACCAGATTTGTTAACAGTCTGTATCATGAAGGGATGCTGAATTTTGTGACATGCGTTTTCCACATCTATTGAGATAATCATATGGATTTTGTCCTCGCAGTTCTTGATTTGGTGTATCACATTTATTGATTTGCATATGTTGAAACATCCTTCCATCCCTGGGATGAATCCCACTTGATCATGGTGAATAATCTTTTTGGTCTGCTGTTGTATTCTGTTTGTTAATATAAAGGAAAAAAATAAACAAATGGAATTATATCAAAATAAAAACCTTCTGCACAGCAAAGGAAACAATCATCAGAGTGAAAAGACAACTTACAGAATGGGAAAACATATTTACAAACTATGTATATGACAAGGGATTAATGTCCAGAATATACAAGGAACTCAAACAACTTCACAGTAAAAAAAAATAAATAAAATTAATAATAATAATAATAATTCAATTAAAAAAGGACAAATGAGCTGAATAGACATTTTTCAAAGGAAAACATACAAATGGCCAATTACATTTTAAAAAGTGCTTACTATCACTAATTATCAGGGAAATACAAATCAAACCACATTGAGATTTTACCTCACCATTTTTATTCTGGCTATTATCAAAAAGATTTAGAATAAGATATATTGGTGAGGATGTGGAGAAAAGGGAACTCTTCTAGATTGGGAAATGAAGAGGGGTTGTTTAACAGGGATAAAGTTGCATTCATACAAAATGAATTAGTTTCAGAGATCTGCTGTATAGAATAAGATATATTGGTGAGGATGTGGAGAAAAGGGAACTCTTCTAGATTGGGAAATGAAGAGCTGTTGTTTAACAGGGATAAAGTTGCATTCATACAAAATGAATTAGTTTCAGAGATCTGCTGTACAGCATAGTACCTATAGTAAACAATATGGTATTATGCACTTAAAATTTTTGTAAGAGCGTAGGGCTTATGTTAAGTGTTCTTAACACAAAAAAAGTGAGTACACAAATTTTTGGAGGTGATAAATACGTTTATTACCTTGATTGTAATGATGGTTTGATGAGCATATGCATACGAGTGTACTTCAACAAGTTCATGGAAAGATTTTTTTATCTCTCAATTCTATTTTTCCAGGCACTTGTCGAAGTACCCTCATAAGTCCAAACACATTATACTGTATACATTAAATATGTGCATTTCTTTGTGTAACAATTACAGCTCAATGAAGCTGTTTATTTAAAAAAATGGCAAAAAATAAAGAAAAAGAAAAGTGGTGGATCTTTTTAGCAATTTTGATAATTAAATACAGTACATTTTAATACAATAAGGAACTGAATGAAAGAGTCTTACAGTTGTAAAATATTAATGTTTTATTATTTCTGCTTCACCATGTGTTTATTGATATTTATCAATTAAAATATTTAATGAAAAATGAAATAGTAATTAACTTACCAGTTTGGATTGGTCATACTCACATTTACAATTGCCATCAAACTCATGCTCAACAATTTTTAATATTTTTCTCCTTATGAAGAAATGTATGCATTAATACATGAAAATGAATATTCTCAAAGTATATCGATAAATCCACTAAATACATTCAATGTATGTTGATGCAAACAAATGACAGCTTTGAAGGTTTTAAGTGAATTAACAAGATAGTTCAAAATATCAGCAGTACATGGTTAATAGGGAGGTGCTGATTTTGAGACAGACCGACTAGAACATTTATATTTAAGGAATAATAATAATACCCTCAATATAAATCACATTGAGACAATAAAGTTATGTCAATATTACTGCTATTTTCTAAAAAATTTTGGAATTTTCTTCTTGGAATTTAGTCCAAAGTCAGTTTTATGAGCCAAATGTGAAGTTTAGTCTTATTAATTTTTAGTTCTGTTGTTCTTCTTTGATTTAAACAGTATCTTCAACTTAATAACTCCCTTATTCAGAAAACTTGGAACAAAATTGCTTGTATACTTTCCAAAAATTGCATCCATTGTCAAATAATAAACATTTTCCAAGACAGAGAATATTTAAAAGAATGCGCTGTAGCCCATGAGAACAATCCAAAAGAAAAAAA
>NW_007732335.1:33393-43490 GCF_000696425.1 Galeopterus variegatus | reverse complement strand
AGTCTTAATTTACATTTAATATTAACTTATAAAATATTTCTTAGCTTTGTAGATCCCTTGAAATTAACAGAGATGTGCTATATATTTTTACTGGTACCTTGAATATTTTGAACATATAAGAATACGCTATTTAAGAAATAGCAGAGTAAATTTCATTCACCTTGAGACTGTGGGAACAGTTTTGCTATTTGTTTTTATTTATTTATTTATTTATTTATTTATTTATTTATTTATTTATTTATTAATCTTCCTATCAGTTCCCAGGAAATTAACCCTTGCTTCCTGTGACCTTTAATTTTATACTTTCAGTCTATATTTATTCTGTAATTTATAGATTTCATGAGTTCTGCAAGGTGAACAAGATGGACATAATCTTATCCTTTTAAAAATCTTATCCTTCTAAAAATAGAGTTTATATTCTAGTATAAGAGAGGGACAAAAAAACTTGAATCAATTCCTGATGTTAATGGTTACTCTGAAGGACATAAACAGGGTAGATTAAAATGAGTGCCATTATCCTAGAAATCCTTATAATCAAGGAGGCAATATTCCTGATCCTTGGAGAATAGGAAGAGGCCACTCATTCCCTGCAATAGGAACAGAATGGTACTCTAGGATTTGAGAGAAGGCTGGTAAGGACTGATCACAGACAGCTGGTGGATGTGGAGTAGAATGGGTGATTCTGGAGCAATATGCAGAATCTAGACCTTGCAGTGTTCCTGTAAGAAAGGAAAGAATCAAGATGATTCAGAATGTTCCATCTAATACAACTTTAAGTATGTTCAATAAGATAGATAAGAAAGGCAAAGAAACAAATAATAGGAAGAGGCAAAAAAAAAATGTGTTTTATTTTGGACCTGTTAAGGTTCAAAGGTAATGGCTTTATGTCTATGTATGTATGTGTATATATGTATGTATATGTATACATATATTTTATGTATGTGTGTGCATAGAGAAATACAATCATAGATGTGTATGTACACACATCCTAATGACTCACTAGCAAAATCTAAAATATAGTAATATGAAAAAGAATTCAACAGTGAAATTATTACATTTTTGTATATATCAGTTACCTTGATGAAAAGTATAAGATTAATTGCAACTTGTTACACAAATAGTTGAAAGATTTTTGTCTGATACTGCACACTTTCCACATGAAAATCTTATCAATTACCCCATGATTCAACTTTTAATTCTATATATTGCTCTAATTCATATCTTGCATGGCATTTCTTTGAAGAAAAAAACAGCAAAAAACTCCATAGCTTACTGGCCTATACTAAAGTCGTATGGGTCTCCCATAGACAAGTAAAATTTAAAATGTCTCCCTGAAGTATGCATTAATGTTCATTTATCCTTCAAATCTAAGCATAGTCCATGAAAATCAGAGTATTTTATTAATTTATTTAAAAATATAAAACGATGAAGAATAAAGGAACCCAGGGAATTATCTTTTGGAAAAAAATGTTAAAATAAATGTGCCATACAACTAATATGGAAAAAAGTATGAAGGTTTCTCAAAACACCAAAAATAGAAATATCATGTAATCTTGTAATCCAACTACTGGTTATATAGCCAAAGGAAATAAAATAAATATGCTGAAGAGATATCTTCACTCCTGTGTTTATTACAGCATTATCCATAATACCCAAAATATGAAACCTACTTAGGTGTCCATCAAATGATGAATGGATAAAGAAAATGTGAGATATACAAATAATGGGATACTACTCGACCATAAGAAAGAATGAAATCCTGTCATTTGTGACAACATGGGTACACCTGGAGGACATTATATTAAGTGAAATAAGCCAGGTACAGAAAGACAAATACCACATGTTCTCACTCATATGTGACAGCTAAAAAAATTGATCTAATACAAGTAAAGACTAGAATAGTTGCAAGAGGCGGGAAAGAGTAAAAAGAAAGGGGAGTAGAGTTATACCAAGAATAAGTTCTAGTGTTCTATAACATAGTAGGGTGACTATAGTTAACAGTTTTTTGTATAGTTTAAAATGTCTGGACGAGATGATTTTGAATGTTCCCAACACAAAGAAATGATAAATGTTTGAGGTGATGGATATGCTACTTATCCTGATTTGATCATCACACATTGTATACATGTATTGAAATATTACATGTACACAATGTGTACTATTATTATGTATTATTTATAAGTAAAATAATAAATGTACTGCTTTCTGGGATATTGAAAAAGAAGGCAATGCATTAATTCATCACAGCATGGCTGGAATAAATAGACACTGAAATAATATTTCTGCTGAATTTCTAAACTAATATCATTGCTATGATTTTATAGAAATTTATTCCACTCCTAGGTATATATACAAGATAAATGAAAACACACATCCACACAAAAAGTGTGGTACATGAATATTTATAGCAGCATTATTAAAAATAACAAAAAAAGCAGAAACAACTCAATATCCATCCACTGATAAACAAAACTCGTTATATCCATGTGGTGGAATAGTATTTAGCTATTTAACAAATAATGAGCTGATGAATGGTACAACATGGCAAATCCTTGAAAACATCATGTTAAGTGTAGAAATCCAGACACAAAGGACCACAAATCATGTTATTCCTTGTACATGGTATATCTAGAATAGGCAAACCTATAAAGACAAAAAAAAGTAGAATAGTGATTGATTAAGCCTGGGGTTGAGGAGAGGAATGGGAAGTGACCGCTAATTTGTACCGAGTTCTCTTTTCGGGTGATGAAAATATTCTATAATTAGATCATGGAGGCAGTTGTACAATTCTGTGAATATACTAAAAGCATTGAACTGTACACTTTAAATGGGAGAACTGTGTGGTATATAAATAGTATCTTAATGCAGCTGTTAATGATTAAAATCGATAAACACACAAGAGAACAAAATAGATTAGATATAATATTATCTAATTTCATATGTTTTTATATTTAGGTGAAATGCTAGCTTCCTGTGAAAATGTGAACTTTCAAAATTAACTGTAGATGGTTTTAAAAACCTGAAGAGTACAATAACATCTGAATAAGATGAGCATATTGTCAAAAATTTTATCCCCTTAATTATACTGTACAAAAAATATATCATAAGAAAGTTGTTACAAATTTAAGGAACTAAAAACTATATATGCTATTGAAATTATTCCAGCACTATAGGGGAAGTAAATAAACAAGATAAACAAAGCAAAAAAGAAAGATGATGAATAAAGAATAAACACACACAAACTCGCTTGTGGCTAGTGATTACAAATCAAGTATTAGTAAATTTTATTTACCTATATGTTAAGAATAATAATATACCATGACCAAGTAAATTTTCCACTGGGAATTCAAGGATAGCTCCACAGTATATTTAACAAACTAATAAATTCAATAGACCCATCGGGGAGCAAGTTTATAATCTATATATTAAAAGATAAATGACAGATCAATATAAATACAATCTCTGGAAACATTCTGTAAATAAGAAAACAAGCAATAGGTTTTTCACTATGGTTATATCTATATTTATAGTTATATATCAATTCTCATTAGCAGCCAACATTATGCTCAGTAAGAAATACTTGATACATTCATAGTAAAAACAAGAACAGGTGTATAATGCCACTAACTATATTATTTAACATGGTTTTGACATTTCAACAAAGAATTGTGACAAGAGTGTGAAATATAACTGTTGAAAACTAAGAAGCAAATTTGGAGTAGTCTTTAAAAGCACTGGCTCTGGAGTCATATTTCCTATACTAGAACCATAACTTCTGCTTTATTTCATCAAATACTGGTTGAAAACATGTAACATTGAAGTTTTGAAAAGCACAAATATTTGCACATGCACAAGAAAGGGGATAGGAAGGATGACATAAAAATGTCAGGGTAGTGTCTCAGTTTGGAGAATGCCTGCTGCAGTTTTTATCAGTCTGGTTTGGCCCCAGAAATGTTTCCCTGTGAGCTGACTTTTCCCTGCATTAGAGATACATGTACCTGGGGTAAGTAAGCATGGGGTAGAACAACTGATATATGTATCTCCAAACATTTTTGACATGCATTCCTATCAATTAAAGAATATACATCATAATAAACGTTTTGCGTTTGATAGTTATATTCACGTGCTACTGTATTAAATTGTGTCTATTTTAAGTAACACCAAAATGAAAATTTTACAAGGAAAAAAAGTTTAAATTGATATTTAAGAGAGTTTATTTATTAATAGAACAAAATCTTTTTTTTTTTTCCCCCCAGAAAGACTATTATTTTTTTTGGTTAAATCAATGTGACTTAATGTGCTTGTTTTAACATTTTGTTACGCACGGATTTAAAGTTCTGGCCATAAATTTGTTTAGTTTGTCCTAACTGAAAAAAAAAAATAATTTACAAGCATACACAGTTGTAAATTTAATAAGATCATTATTGGCTATTTTTAATAAAATATTTTTTTCTTAATCTTATCTACCAACTTCGCCAAGATTTTAGTGAGATTCAACTGATTGCTTTTTGTCTTACCCAGTGCCCACTGGTTGTTTTTTAAAACGGATCAAACAGTGTTGTATTTTTATAATTTCCATAAACAAATGCAAATACCNTACTGTATTAAATTGTGTCTATTTTAAGTAACACCAAAATGAAAATTTTACAAGGAAAAAAGGTTTAAATTGATATTTAAGAGAGTTTATTTATTAATAGAAAAAAATCTTTTTTTTTTTTTTCCCCCAGAAAGACTATTATTTTTTTTGGTTAAATCAATGTGATTTAATGTGCTTGTTTTAACATTTTGTTACGCACGGATTTAAAGTTCTGGCCATAAATTTGTTTAGTTTGTCCTAACTAAAAAAAAAATAATTTACAAGCATACACAGTTGTAAATTTAATAAGATCATTATTGGCTATTTTTAATAAAATATTTTTTTCTTAATCTTATCTACCAACTTCGCCAAGATTTTAGTGAGATTCAACTGATTGCTTTTTGTCTTACCCATTGCTCACTGGTTGTTTTTAAAACGGATCAAACAGTGTTGTATTTTTATAATTTCCATAAACAAATGCAAATACCATAAAATTCTGAATTTGAAAGATTTTTAAGCACATAAGGAAAGTTATGCTTTAAAGTCTGAAATGTATAGATATGGGTGTTCTGTAGATGAATATTATACTATTTTAAGCAGTGAAATAGCATAGTAATGAGAATATTTCCTGGCATCACTTTTCAAAAAGTATTTTTCTATAGTACATGTGTCTTTCTCATATATTGTAAAATATATGAGTTGCTTTCTCCTATGCTGTAAAAATTAATCTCTTGTCTTGAAGACTTTTGGTTATTTATTTATATGTGACTGGTAAACTATATACAACATTTTAGGTACGTGGTGTCAAGGAAATTGTCAGAAGATTTGAAACATTTATGTTTTTGTTACCAAAAAATATGTAATATGTTATAGTTTTAAAACTGCTTTTGAATTTTTCATTAGGGGATAACATGTAAATCTCTGTGTGATAAAAATTTGGTCATTCTACATTCCGTTACAGAGTATTATAAATATTCTACTATTAAAAGACTTGTTCATATAAAATTAACTGTCTCTAGCATTGAGCAGACAGAAAATATGTTAAAATAAACTAACACGGAAGGAGTGAATGTGGGTACACTGTAGTGTAATTTGGAGATACTTCATATATTGCACTGACACATGGCTGCCCATTTAAGAAAGGACTTTTAATCTCATTTTCCAATTAAATTGGAATAAGCACACTCTAACTTTGGGTACCACTGATCTTAGCAGTGTTTCTAATGAGCTGATTTTATCTACTTGAGTCTCCTTGTGGATGTCTGTACTGTCCAGAGATATCCGTTGAGCAGAATCCTTTATGTCTAGCTTCCACCCAAGTATAAAATGAATTGAGCTCATAGGAAAGATAAATAATTTTAGCACAAGGTGAACCTTAAGTCTGATCAAATGAAGATAAGTCTTTCAAGTCAGATATTTTAAAAAGCCACCAGACAAGTAAATAATGACAGTTATTTGGGAATGAAACTTTGAAAAAACTTCTCTGTTCTGCTATTTTCAGCACGGGGTATGTGAGCTGTTATTTTTCAAGGCCACTACTGAGCTGCAGAAGGGGGAAAGAAGTAGGGTAAGCTAGAATGGTACAAAGTTTACTGTTATTACCAAGATTCACCCACTTTTCTTGAATAAATGTTCACCAGGTGGCTGTTAGATTTTGATTAATCTCAGAATTTTGGAAGAGTTGGTTCTGACAATTTTAGCCAGCTTTATCATTGCTTTTCCAAAGGGGCAAATTATCAGAGGTCCATATTCTTTTATTTTTCTGATTTTAATTCTTGTTTGTGTGGAACTGGTGGTTTTATAAAGAAATATTTTAATCAATATATAAAAAACAGAAGAATATGCAGCATAACCAATTGAGAATATATGGTAATTATAAATATGCAAATAAAATGTGAAACCCATACACAGAAATGGATTTAAATACTCCAAAATGTGTTTAGAGATTGTGTTTAAGCAGAAAAAAATCGAAATAGTTTTTATGAACATCTCTCTCTCTTTTTTTTTTTTATAAAAGCAAAGATTCCTTCCAAGTGTATCATACTGAAAAGTTATAAACACTAGACTTTTATTATTACAGTCTTGCTGGTAACAATGAGCAAGTAGTTAAGTAAATTCTTTGGTAACCAAAAGAATTTGCTCTGACAAGATCAGCTAAATTATAGTACCTTGGGAGATCTGGAATAAGTCAGTAACCATGTACACCTGTCCTATAAAACGTTATCCTAAGACCATTTTATTAAACAGAAGAAAACAAAACATATAAAAAAAAAAGAAAAAGAAAAAGCCAAACAGTTCCAGAAAGCCATGAAATAACCTGAAATACTTCGTATTACCCTTGCTCTGGATATCTGCATATATGATGTAACCTAGTAAAAATCCCAAATCTATACAACATGTACTACCAATAGAAAGCCTGATGAAGTAATTAGGTGGGACTGTGTTTTTCCCTCCTTTAATCCTTCCCTTGTCTTGTGATTATAAAATGTTAAGCTATGCTGGTCCTCTTTGGGAAACATTTTCATGGTTACCTGATTTATGCATCTCCCTAGTTGCAATTGTCATATTGGCTCAATAAATCCTGGCTATAAATGTTTCATCTCAGTTTCTTTTTTAGGTTAACACTTTCAAAGAACCTGGTAAGAACGTGCACTGACACCTCGAGTCTTTTTGCTGCAATAATAAATTCCTGTGGTGGTAAATAAAAAAAGGTAGGACTCTTATCTAGAAACTTATATTTCACAGAGTATTGTAGAAGAAAAACAGTAAAAAAGACAACATTATATAAACTAAACTAAAAATGAGATATAGATATATTTCAAAACTTTATAGAGAAATGAAAAAGAAACATCCTTTCCTCTCTGCTTACACAGATGCAAAATAGTACTTAATACTTTTTTATTGATCAAACATATAGGCCTTTGGCAATTTTCCATGTAATTTGGATTTGACTGAGGTAGAACTCTTATCTAAATTTTCAAAATGTACAATGCTTGCTTTGATAAATTACATTGACCTTACTTTACAAATGCAGGTAAGATTTATTTTCTTTTTCTTTTGTCTTAACTAGACTGTGGTTTTTCCTATCATCCAAATTCCTCTATTAACCAAATATATATCAATTCTATAATCTCTTTAATGGTCCCTAATTCAAATGGGGGTTGTCTATTTTAGGAGATTATAGATAAAATTTGATTATAATCTATTCATTTTTTTAAGTTTGATAGTTTTACATTTTCATCTAATTTTGTAATACATTTTGAGTTAATTTTTATATAAAAGGGTGAGGTTTAGGTCAAGGTTAGCTTTTTTTCCTATGCCAGTTCAATTGTTCCAGGTCCATTTGTCGAAAAGTCTGTCCTTCGGCCATTGAATTTCTTTTGCACTTGGTCAAAAATCAGTTGAGGGTACTCGTGTGGGGCTATTTTGAGGTTATCCATCTGTTCCGTTGATCCACGTGTCTATCCCTTTGCCAGTACTAACCTATTACTGTTACTATAGCTAGATAGCAAGACATAATATCAGGTTAAGTGATTCCTTTCACTTTATTCTTCTACAAAATCGTTTAACTATTCTAGGGCCTATGGCTTTCCATATAAATTTTAGAATAATCTTGACCATATCTTCAATATATTCTGATGAATTTTAATTTAAATTCTATTAAACCAGTGGAACAATTTGGGGAAAATTGGCATCTTTACTACGTTGAGTTTTTTCAGTTCATTAACAGAGTTTGATTTTACATTTATTTAAGTCATCTTTAATTTATTTCATCATTTAGTCTTTATTTTTATTGTAGTTATGTTCTTTCCTGTGCTTTGGCCATTTTCTCACAGAGGAAGCCAAGTATGAGGTTAGAGCAATTACCTGAAGAGTTCAAGAAGACCGTGAAATATAAATGTATTTCAGATAAGAACATGTATATTTCTTTAATTAAAAACTGTCTGAATGATTCTTTGTAGACTGATTTTCTTATAACAATGTAAAGTTCATTTTCTAAATCTTCAGGATGGATTGTTAAGTGTAAAGAGCGTGATGAGGAAAAGTAATACAGTACAATACTTACTATCTACAAAAAATGGAAAAATACAAAAGTACGTATGCATTTGCTTCCATAAAAACTGAAAAGCTGGTTCAAAAACTTAAAAAAACTTTTATTTATGAATGAGGGAGGAGGCAGTGTGAGGGGGACAAGGAATAAGAATAGAACCTAGAGTTCTCTGAATAGTTCTTATTTTGAATATATGACTTTGGAGCATTTATATTTTATATAATCACAAAACCAAATTAAATTAAATTAAAAATTTCTAAATATACAAAGTAAATGTAAAACAAATTAACTGGCAATAGATACAGTTGGTCAGTTAATCACACAGATAAAAAATGATTTTAAATGACTTTGAAAGTATATTCCTGATAGAACATAACCTATGTATATGAAGTACTGCAAACAATCTTAAATTGTTTGTGTAGTTCATTGTTAATAATAATGCTTATTTTAAGTTATGAAATGCATTTTATTTTGGAATAATGAAAATAAGTAATATTTTATTGTTGTTAGGAACCAAGATTTTTAGAGTAAGAGAAAGTAGAAACAAATACAAAATCACAGAATAAATACATTTTGATACATTTATATTTAAAAATATGTATTTCTTATCTATGTTTATTGAAATTGCCTAGAAGCAAACCAGAAGAGATGAGCACCACCAATCATGTAGATTTTAGTCTCTAAATATTATCTTCCACTAAAAACTATAGCTTTCGAATTAATGACTGATTCCCATAGTTGACGCAAGAGTCCACCAGATGAGATGATATTGCAACGTCACGTAATTCCAAAATAAGGATTCTATGAAAGACCTCAAATATGACCTTATGTCAAAAACACACAGATGATAACTTAAGGGGCCACTTGCCAAGCAATAGAAAAACGTCTGCTTCAAAATAAAAAAAATAAATAAGTAAAATAAAAACTGCACTGGACTGAACCATGTCAAAGGTTTTAAAATACATGTTTGTCATTGAACTTTCAGAAGGAGAGAACAGACCTATAGTTACTAGAGGTGGGAGGGGGTAGGAGGATAGGGAATAACTGGGTAAGGGACGCAAACAGTAATTACAATTTGTAATGATGAACATGCTAATAATATTGCTTTGATTATCACATACTGTACACAAATACTGATAGTCAACTCTGCACCCCATAAATATGTATAAATAAAAATAATAAAAATTAAAAAACAAAATAAAACACATTTGTAATAGTATTAAAAAGTAAACTAAATAAATTTAATGGACAAATGTGAGGGTGATAATAATCCTGTGTGTTATTCTAAAACTAATACTAGGGAAAACTACCAAACCTTTATATTGCTTTTACTGTATATGCTGGATCACAGTGAGAAGTACTCATCTATTAATTACAGAAGAAATGATAAAATTAGAAAAGGACCATTTTGCAATGCCTAAAGTAATAATAGGTCTGGTTAATGGTCATTAATGGCTGTTTAAGCCTATT
>NW_007732335.1:19517-32903 GCF_000696425.1 Galeopterus variegatus | reverse complement strand
TTCTTAAATATGTTTGACAATTTCTACAATACAAAATTAAAACAACATGAATGGCATCTGCTAAAGAATTACTGTTTTTTATTTTATGATTTTTATATACGTCTTGGTATTGTTAAGAGATAAGCCATTTTCCATCGTTAGTTAACTAGATGAAACTAATAGTGCTTTCATGATAGCTTGCTCCCAATTTTTATTTTTTAAGCTTACTTTGAAAACTTTATAGGCTGTCTACACCTTCCACATGATGAAAACTTTTTTTTTATCCAGCAAAACATTGAGCAGAATAAGAACAGTTGCTTCTATAAAGTGACAAATCACTTGAGAAGTTTAATTTGTTGACAGAAAAAAGAAGAAAATAGCCACATTGTGGGATATTCTTTTCTGCATGGAATCCATTGGTATTAAAACCTATTTCAACATGTTATTGATATGATATCAATTAAAATACCTTCCCAGTTGTCCTCTAAGCCCATTGGTGCAAATATCCTGCCCATATTGCTATTCTGGATGCTTCCTAGTTGTTGTATGACCTCATGTTCTGGCCACATTGATCAGAATATAAGTCATCTAAAGAAAGCTGAATTAATGAGTTTCTAGAAGCTGAGATATTAGAAAAATTCTTCCACAATGGAACAAGTTATAATATTTAAAGTCTAGGAGGTATCAATATTCATGTTTCCCTGAAAACTAAAACTGAGAAAAAAATAAAAGTGAGGGTGAAAAGAAGCCATAACCAACACACTGAAAAAAAGCAGAGACAAGGAGAAAGTCCTTGTAGATTTTGAGTCCTTATTTCCAGTAGTGACACATCCAGCTCCATTTCTGACCTTTTTTAAATTTGGTTATTTAAATCATCTTTGGATTCCATAATCCAAAAATTCCTTCTTATGCTTAACTAGTTTTCATTTTATTTTAGTTAACTGGAAAGAAACAAATACACTTAAACTTGCCTAATGCTATAAACATCAACCTCTTTGGAAAAGGGACTTTAGATTAACACTGTATGATAGGTTGGGTCAAAAAATATAAACACACTATGAAGTTTTATTCACACAGAATACTGAAGGCTTTCCCAAGGGTAGAATCGAGATGTTTAGTTCAAATGTTGGATGAAGTTCCACTGTTATTATGGATAGAAGAAAGTCCCTCTAAAAACTACTTAACAAGAAAAGGCTCAGTAAAGACCTGGAAGATATCTTTTGTTTTACAAATAAGATGAATCTTCAATTCCACACACACTACTTACATGCTGAATAACTCCATTGTTTTAGGCCCAAATGACACCAGAACTGCAGATAAGAGGCAGGGAGCTATACACATTTCTCAGTGCTATAGGAACTGATTTTCTAGGTTGACATCAAAATTCATAAGCCTTTGTTTCCTTTAATACAAGCCAAAATTCATGGACCTGGAAACTTGATACTTTCTTTGATTCATACTTCTTTTTAAGCTGGCCTTAAAATTGAAATTGGGTTTATTTTTGCCAATACATCATTCGTAATTCAGCCTGAATCACATGTGATCTTATTAACTTGAAGAAAAAGAGAGCAATATATATTCTGACACAAAAATTCCTTGAGAATTCTAGTGATTTTTAGCACAAAGCTAAGGTTATCTGGCAAAACAAATGGTAGAAGTTATGATACTGATTGCTGCAATGAGTAACTTTGAATGAGAGATTTCATCACTTGTCATAAAAATGAAAAGTCAAAATCAACTCAATATAGAACATCACTGTGAGTTGCCATGTAAAAGACCGCTTGAAATTTCTTATGCAATTTCTTATGCAAACCAAACTACAGATGTTTACTATTGAAATTTACTTCTACACAGAAATAGAGTTTACTTATAGTTTTATTGAGAATTTTTTTATTTATTTACTTTTTTGAAAGTGGAATTCATTTTTACATGAAAGAGGAAATGTAGAGAGGTATAATTCCTTGTCAGGATTGTTTTTCTATTCTGCCTCTGTGAGAAATATAAATGTTCAGTGCTATAGATTTTATAAAAAATATTTGATTAGTAAGATTATGTTCATTTTTCTGGGGACAAAAACAATTACTTACTCAAAGAGACCTATAACTAAATATATGTTCAGTACTAATGATTTAAAAATATATGTGTTTATATACATATTCGTATGGATTTATGGTTGTCTCTACTATTGAGGAATGTTAATTATTTGGGTTTTACTTGCCATGAAAATAGTAGGTTTGAATAATTGGCTTATAACAGAGTACCCAATTGGCACATTTTTTCCAGAATGAACAAAAAGAATGGTATTTAAAATATATATTTATTATATTTACATATTTATATAACCAGGAATTTTTTTACAGTAGATATAAAAGATTGATTCTGAGATACTGCTATAGTCTAAATGAGTAGAGACATATTTAGAAATGAATGATTTTTAGGCATTCCTTAGCATTAAAGAAAATGTTATGTAAAGATAATAGATTAATAGAAGAAATATTATATGCAAGAAAGAAGGAAAGGAATTAAAAGAAAAAATAATGAAAAAGTATATGAGTTCGATATTCAATGGTATATTTAAGGAATCACAGATTCCAATGCCCCTTCTTTTTTCTTTGTCCTGTGTTCTATGACTTGAACTTGCTCTTCTTGAAGTTGCACATCATAACAGAATGTCTTCAAAATCCCTTCATTGAATGCTTCCAAAGAACAGTAATAAGACACATTTTGATCAAAGAATTTTTTAAACTGCTTGCCCCTTCTTTTTTCTTTGTCCTGTGTTCTATGACTTGAACTTGCTCTTCTTGAAGTTGCAAATCATAACAGAATGTCTTCAAAATCCCTTCATTGAATGCTTCCAAAGAACAGTAATAAGACACATTTTGATCAAAGAATTTTTTAAACTGCTAATCACCTGACTATAAAACAGTGAAGATAATAAAAATAACATTTGAAATTTTATATTCATTTTATACCAACAGATAGAGATTCTGAAATTTTTGGCCCGAATTATTGTTTCTCTTCTACACACATGCTTATTTGTGTCAGTTTGTGTCCTCTGGGAAATAGACATCAAGACAGAGTTAATAGTGCCAGAGATTTATTGGGGGTAATGACTGAGAAAGTTAAAGGTGGAGGAAGCATGAGTTGGGTATAAAGCATTCAAACCATAATACAGATCTGATACCTATGAGAGGAGATGGAAAAAGAAGGAAAATTGGGTAGGAAAGACCTCTAATTGTGATGTAGCTCTTTAAAAAGTGTTGGTGAATCCAAAGGGAAGATCTGGCTCATAGACTGATCAATAGAGGAGTTCTCTTCCAGGCAGAGGTCATTGCAAATTTTTGGCAAGAGCTAGAGCTGCTGTTACACAACTGGGGCAGGTAAAGTATGAGGAAACACAAATAATTCACTTGGGTGTTTCTTGGCATTCCTGTCCCAGTTGTAATTGTATAGTGACAAGCTCAGGAGGGTTAAGAAATGGAAGATGAAAAAATTGCACTAAAATAATTACTGAAGCCCTAAATACCTTAGCACAGATGTCTCCTCAGTGTCAAAATCATTTTAGAAACATGTAGAACCTTGTTCTATTGCTCTTAGGACTGTGTCAGCTTTCATGTTACCCTGATATCTATCTAAATATACATCCGTGTGTGTGTGTGTGTGTGTGTGTGTGTGTTTGTGTGTGTGTGGCCTTAAGATACAGTATTTTCAAATTGGAATAATAGGACCAATAGATGATGGCTGTTAGGTTACGTTGTACATCTTCACTTTGTTGAAATTATGCCAGTCCTATTTTACCTAGGTCCAGCAGAAACTTAAAAAACAAATTTCAGTTCTAATTCCTCTAGGCAGTCTATTACCTAAAGATATTATATTCTTTCAAGGCCCAATAAAAACCAATTTTGTCATCCAACTAATTAGCTCTTGTTTTAAATCTCAGAGAAATATAATTTAAACATATAAAATATTTCATTTTTCCATACAATGCCCTGTCTCATAATTTGTTAATTTTCTTTATCTTTTACTCCCATACACCACTTCTATTTTCCTTCTGAACCCCATAGGTTACCATTCAAATATATTTAATATTTAACTTTTTGTTGTATGTATTCTTAAAAAATGAGAATTATTTTGTATGCATTTATTTTAATGAAATTTTTGGTATCTATTACAGAATAAGAATTAATAGAATATCTTGTTCTATTTCTTAACTATTTTCATTAAGCTTTTTGTTAAGATCCATTTTAACATCTATTCATAATACTCATACCATTAAATGCACCTACCATATATTGCTTGTTGACTCTTCAAGGGTTGGATTCCCAGGTTTGTTCTAACTACCTGATATAACAAAGAACACTGGAATGAACACTCTAGTTCATATTCCCTACAGGCTGTATGCCTGGGAGAAGGTTTGCTGAGTTATAGTATGTGAATGTATTTAATTTGATGGAGTGGTGCCAGTTTGCTTTCTTATATGGCTTCACCAGCCTACAGCTTCTCTAGCAGGTTCCATACATCCTCAGACTATCAACAGTGTTTGGCATTATCCAACCTCTTCATTTTTTACCAATAAAATAGACCTAAAGTGATATTTTATTATTGAATTAATTTGCATTTATCCAAATATTAATTATTTTAAACCTCTATTTATAGACTTGATAGATTTGGGGTTTCCCTCTTTAGACATTATATGCACATAATCTATTTTTCAACTTGCAGTTTCTTGTTAATCTGCAGGAATTTCTTATATGTGTTTAAATAACCCCTTTTTGGTTTGGGGCCTTATAAGTAACTTTTCCTGTTCTGTCAGCTGTGTATTGTTTTTTTATGTTGTCTTCCCCTGAATAGAAATAATATAATCAGATCACAATACTTTGCTTTCTGTTTTGTGCCTTTGAAAAATTTTAGAAAGTTCTTTCCTGTCTCTTTATTACTAAAGAAATTCTCTTACATTTCTCTCTATTAAGTGTTTTTCTTTGTTTTCCAAATTTAGGTTTATAATTCAGGTACAGTTCACCTTTGTACACGGCTTTAGGATCTATTTGGGTTTTTAATCTCTATATATTAAAAAAAACTGTACATAAATTATTTTGAGGGCATGTTAAGTAACAGCAAAAACTGTAGGCAACACAAAGTCTCTCACTTGAGGAATGGACAAACTGTGGTATATCCATACAGTAGGATATTCAGCAATAAAGAGAAATAAACTACTGATATATGAAGGAACATGTGTATGTTACTTAATTATACCAAGTAAACAAAGCCGTATCAAAAGGCTCATATACTATATGATTCTATTTACAGAACAATCTGGAAAAGACAAAACAATAGAGACAGGAAGCACATCAGTAGTTGCCAAAGACTGGAAATGGAAAAAGTGTCAACTATAAAGGGACACATGAAAATTTGGGGAGTGATAAAACTGTTCTATGTCTTGATTGCAGTGGTAGTTACATAACTATATGCATTTATCAACACTTGAAGAATTTTACATTAAGGTGGGCAATTTACTATACATAGATTATACCTTAATGCCTTTTTTTGTTTGTTTTTTAATGAGCAAGGCTTTCTAGTCAAACAATCATTTAAAAGAGAACATAGTAAATCCAAAGAAATAATAAAAAATGAAACAACAAAGGTAATGGTGTAAATCAATGAAATAGTGAACAAGATATGTATTATAGAAAATTAAACTAAAATTTGGATCTTCGAAAAGATTAATTTTGATCTAACATTCTGGCAAAAAGAACCAAGAAAATAGAGAAAAGCTTCAAACAGTATATTTAATTAAAAGTACAGGGGGGTGCTGCTGATTTAAGAAAAATATCACAACAGAGAGTATTGTAAACTAATATACAATAATAAATTTGAAAACCCACATGAACTAGCTTTCCAATTAAATCACGTCCTCAATGAGCTTTTCGGTCAAGGTGAGTAGCAGCGCCCTTTGAAATACCTGGGGTAGAGTCCCCAGTCAGTGTGACAGGGCAGGCTGCCCTACAGTGAGAGTTAGACAGTGCTAACGTACTCATTCCTTTAAACGTTGAGTGCTGGGCTGGTGGCTTCTGGAGTCACCTGGCCTGACAACCTTCTTGCCTTAAGCAGCCTTCTCAGTTGGGTCCCATACCAATGTCATCATTTTCTATGCATATCATGCCATGAAGGAGATTGGGAGGCATCTTCAAGCATCTCGTCAAAATAATAAATTCTCACTAGCTATAAGTATTTAATCTTATCTTTTCTGCAAATCCTGTGCAAATCATAAACACCCCAGTGCATTCTGAATTCAGGATTTATTGTGACATTTTATAAATAAGCCTGTTCTTAGTGCCACGGTCCACCCATGGCCACATAATTCTTGACTCTTTAATGTACCTCCACTATGAAGAGGCACAAGGTCTATGGAACTCAGGGAATATGCAGTATATCAGCATGTTTTCTGCATTCTCACAAATTATTGATTTAAAGAAGCACAATATTTCCCTAGAAGGTCAAACACGTTGCCTCCTTATTTTATATCACTTGCTTTGATAACAATCCAAAATGTGACAAAGGCTTCCATGACCTCTTCCTCTCAAATGTTCTGGAAATAAAATATTTCTGGATTGGGGACTTTAGGAACTTTCACTTGGCATAAATCTAGGAGAAAGCAGGGATGGTATCATTTCTTTGTTTTATTTTTGCTTTCTGATAGGTTTCTATCCAAAGGAGGTGGATGGGGATGACCTCTAGTGATGCAATATCCAGATGCTGCCTGAAGTACTAGGACAGTACTTCTTAAAAGTTGGAGCATGTCCTAATCATCTCCACCATTCTCTGTATCATTAGCCCATGTTTTGGATATAACAACAGGATCTGCCTCTTCTCAGAGCCACCATACATCTAAGCTCAGGATAGGCTTTAATATTTGATCATTATAGGAATGATCCAATCAACACCTGACATTGGAAAGGCTTTTTAAATAATTTGAACATGTGGTCATCCTCAATCCACTCTTCACTATCACTAGACTTCTCTAGTGCTTCTACGAGCACATCTTTCTACCATTTTGCCCCCCACCCCCAACTCCAGGGGACTGGGAGCTCTGGAGCAAATTTGGAAGTTGTCTACTCTGGTAGTGTAAGGTTGCTGAGGAAGGAGATGCTAGCCAGGTAAAGGAAGTAAAGAAGATTTTATTAGCAAGCAGCAAGTAGACCCACTGGGCTGAGCCAAAAAATGGTGTCAGCACCAAGAGGCAGTTGACTGTTTTCTTTTATAGGGTTAAGATTGGCATCTGCCAGGTCCAGCTTGCTCATGGGAACAGAGATTTAGGGACACAGAAACCTTGGGCTAATGGAGGAAAACAGTTACAATGTTACACTCTGGGTACATCTTGCTCAAGCTTCTCCTGGGAACAAAGACTTAGGGAGATAGAAACTTAGAGGAATGAAACAGAGAAACCAAACTGGAGGGGGGTACTTTCTAAAAGTCAGGTTCTCAGTTCTAGGGACCTAACAGGTAGGACCCAGGAAAAATGCATGTCTGAGACTTCTCTGATATTTGTGACTTGTCCTTGGCATGCTCTCCAATGCCTAAATATTTGTGGTAAGTTCTCTCCCACATCATAGATATTTGCATTTGTGCCAAATGACAATTGCAAGATTGCCATTAAATAATGAAAGCATTGTATATAACCCAGGAAAAATGCATGTCTGAGACTTCTCTGATATTTGTGACTTGTCCTTGGCATGCTCTCTAATGCCTAAATATTTGTGGTAAGTTCTCTCCCACATCATAGATATTTGCATTTGTGCCAAATGACAATTGCAAGATTGCTATTAAATAATGAAAGCATTGTTTATACTGTAGCCAAGTGTCAAAGCAAAATAACTCACCAGGGATTATAAACCAGTTCCAGTGCTTTCCCTCTGCTTAAACTACACTTTTAATTGTAATTATAATCTCTTTTCTACAGTGACTTGTATCTTGAAAAGAACAATTATTATAGCTCCTTCCATCTCTTAAGTGACTGAATATTATTTCCTCCCCTTTGTTTGTTACAAACCCCATAATGTGGTACAGATTACATTTTTAAAAAGTCACATTTCATAAATATTTCAAAAGAACTAAAAAGAAAAGTGTTAAAAGTGAAATCCCTCTGTAGCATATCTCAAGAACAAACAAGATACTAATAAAAACACAAACCATAAGTGTGATCTGTAGAAAGGCATTCCTCTTCCTATGCTTTTAAATCCCTTTTCTTAGATGGTATCTGGAAGCTGACTCTTTATTTCAGGGGTAACTTGTCAACTCCTCACCTTTCTGTCTCTATGCCTCACTGATATATTCATCCAGAGACCACTCTTCCCTGCACTTAGTACTGAAAGTTTATTAGAGTGAAAAAAAATAATGAGCAGTGAACCAATGTTTTTTCAGGTGAAGACTGTAATTTTCAGCTCACAATTTCCATTCTTCAGCACAGAAATAGTCTGAAAACATAAGTGAATATAGATAATAAAAGATTGATCACCATTACTTTTTAAAATTAATTACTCTATTTATATTTTATTGGTTATGAATATTCATGAGATACAAAGGTGATTGTCACCCCTTGAGCCCATAATGTGAGGGCCAGATTCATACTGGAAGCATACCCATTAGTACAAACTGCATTTTTACCCTGTGTACCCACCTAATTTTCCCCATCCTCCCTCTCCATCCCCATTTCCCCCACACTCCACTTTATAGCTAAAGGAATGTTCTCTCCCTCTGCAAGTCCAACGCACTACTGTGGTCTTTCCTTCCTTCTTTCTCTCTTACCTCCCACACATGAGTGAGCACATGAGGTATTTATCCCTCTGTGCTTTGCTTATTTCACTTAACATAAGTTTCACCAGGCATATCCATGTTGTTGCAAATGGGAGAATTTCATTCTTTTTTATGGCAGAGTAGTATTCCATAGTGTATATACATCACAGTTTCCTTATCCAATCATCCATTGAGAGACATTTAGGTTGGTTCCATGTCTTGGCTATTGTAAACAGAGCTGTGATGAACATGGGAGTGCAGGTATCCCTTTGGCATGATGATTTCCGTTCCTCTGGGTATATACCCAGCAGTGGAATAGCTGGATAGCATGGAAGATCTATCTGTAGTTGCTCGAGAAACCTCCATACTGTTTTCCATAGTGGTTGTACTAACTTACACTCACGCCAACCATGTAGGAGTGTTCCCTTCTCTCCACACCCTCGCCAGCATTTGTTATTCTCCATCATTTTTATCATAGCCAGTCTAACTGGGGTGAGGTGGTATCTCAATGTAGTTTTAATTTGCATTTTCCTGATACCTAGTGATGTTGAGCAATTTTCATGTACCTGTTGGCCATTTGCAAGTCTTCCTTTGAAAAATGTCTATTCAGCTCCTTTGCCCATTTTTAAATTGGGTTATTTCTTTTTTGTTACTGTATAATTGCTTGAGCTCCTTGTATATTATGCATACGAATCCCTTGTTAGTTGCATAGTTAGCAAAACTTTTATCCCACTCTGTAGGTTGTAGTTTCACTCTTGGTTATGTCCTTTGCTGTGCAGAAGTGTTTTAGTTTGATATAGTTATATTTTTTTATTTTTTCTTTTGTCGCTTGTGCTTTTGGGCTCATGTTCATAAAGTCTGTGCGCAGACCTTGTTGATGAAGTGTTTCACCTATATTTTCCCTTAGTATTGATACAGGTTCAGGCCATATACTTAAGCCTTTAATCCAATTTGAGTTGATTTTAGTATATGGTGAGAGGTGCATATCTAGTTTCATTCTTCTGCATATGGATATCGTTTTCCCGGTACCACTTGTTGAAGAAGCTGTCTTTTCCACAGTGTAGATTTTTATAGCCTTTGTCCAATATCAGATGGCTGTAAGCCTGAGGGAAGATTTCTGGGTTCTCAATTCTACTGCACTTTTCTTAATGTCTATTTTTATGCGAGTACCATGCTGTTTTGGTTACCACAGCTTTGTAGTATAATTTGAAGTCAGGTAGTGTTATGCCTCTGGCTTTATATTTTTTGCTAAGGATTGCTTTTGCTATTTGGGATCTTTTGTTGGTCCATATGAAAGTTAGGATTATTATTATTTTTTTTTTCCATTTCTGTGAAGAATGTCATTGGCATTTTGATGGGGATTGCTTTGAATTTGTAGATCGCTTTGGGTAGTATAGACATTTTCACAGTGTTAATTCTTCCAATTCAACAGCATGGAATATCTTCCCATGTTTTTGTGTCTTCTTTCATTTCAGAAGTGGTTTGTAGTTCTTATTGTAGAGATCTTTCACATCCTTGGTTAAATTGATCCCAAGGTATTTTATTACTTTTGTGACAATTATAAATGGGCTTACATTCTTTATTTCTCTTTCTGTTAGATTATTATTTGAGTATATAAATGCAACTGACATTTGGGCATTTGTATTGTATCCTGCAATGTTACTAAAGTTATTAACCAGCTCTAGGAGTTTTTTGATAGAGTTTTTAGATTTTTCTATACATAGTATCACGTCATCTGTGAATAGAGATGGTTTGACTTCGTGTTTTCCAATCTGAATTACACTTATTTCTTTCTCCTTCTGGATTGCTCTGGCTAGTTCCTCCAGTACTATGTTAAATAGAAGTGGTGAGAGTGGGCATCCTTGTGTTGTTCTTGTTTTTAAGGGAAAGGCCCTCGGTTTTTCACCATTCAGAACAATACTGGCAGCGGGCTTGTCATAAATGGCTTTTATTTTGTTAAGGTATTTTCCTTCTATACCTTATTTGTTGAAAGTCTTTATCATGAAGGGATGTTTAATTTTTTCAAATGCTTTTTCAGCATCTATTGGGATAATTGTATAGTTTTTGTCCTTGAGTTTGTTGATGTGATGTATCACATTTATTGACTTTCGTATGTTGAACCATGCTTGCAGCCCTGTGATGAATCCAACTTGATCATAGTGTATAATTCTTTTGATATGTTACTGTATTCTGATTGCCAATATTTTGTTGAAGATTTTTGCATCTATCTTCATCAAGGATATTGGCCTGTAATTTTCTTTTTTTGTTGTGTCTTTATCTGGTTTTGGTATCAGAGTTATGTTGGCCTCATAGAATGAGTTTGGGAGAATAGCTTCAGTTTCAATTGTTTGGAATTTTTTTGAGGAGAATTGGTATTAAATCCTCTTTAAAAGTTTGATGGAATTCAGCTGTAAATCCATCTGGACCCAGACTTTTCTTTGTGGGAAGATTGCTAATTACCGCTTCATCTCCTTGCTTGTTATTGGTTTGTTCAGGTGTTCTGTCTCTTCTTGGTTCAGTCTTTGTATGTGTCTAGAAACTTATCCATATGTTCTAGATTTTCATATTTGTTTTCATACAGTTGATTATTATAGTCTCTAATGATTCTTTGTATTTCTGTGGTGTCAATTGTAATGCCTCCCTTTTCATTTCTTATTTTTGTTACTTGGGTTTTCTCTATTCTTTTTTTTTTGTTTGTTTGTTTGTTTGTTTGTTAACCTAGCTAATGGTTTTTCTATTGTATTTATCTTCTCAAAAAACCAACTTTTTGTTTTGTTGATATTTTCTATTTTGGGGGGGGGTCTCTATTTCATCTAGTTCTGTTCTGATCTTAATTATTTCTTTCTGTCTACTAACTTTAGGTTTGGATTGTTGTTGTTTTTCAAGTTCTTTGAAGCACAGTGTTAGGTCATTTATTTGAAGTCTTTCCATTCTTTTGAAGTAACCATTTATTGCAATAAATCTGCCTCTTAGTACTACTTTTGCAGTATTCCATGAGTTTTGGTATGATGTATCTTTATTATCATTAGTTTCTAGAAATGTTTTGATTTTCTGTTTAATTTTTTTTTGGTGGGGGATCAATAGATCATTCAGGAGACTATTGTTTACTTTTCATTTATTTGTATACTTTCCAGAGTTTTGCTTATTAATAATTTCCAGTTTTAGTCCATTGTGGTCTGAAAAGATACTTGGAATGATTTCAATTTTTAAAAATTTGCTGAGGCTAGATTTGTGGTCTAATACATGGTCTAACCTGGAGAATGTTCCATGAGCTGATGAGAAGAAAGTATATTATGTAGTTGTAGGGTGAAATGTTCTGTATATATCTGCCAGTTCCAGTTGGTCTAATGTGTAGTTTAAATCCTGTGTCTGTTCGTTGATTTGTTGCCTGGAAGACCTGTCCCATACTGAGAGAGGGGTGTTCAGGTCACCCACTATTAATGTATCAGGGCCTATTTCTTTCTTTATGTCTAAGAGTGTTTGCTTTATATGTCTAGGTGCTCCAGTAATGGGTGCATGCATATTTATGATTGCTATGTCCACTAGCTGGAGTGATCCTTTTATCATTATATTGTAGCCTTCTTTGTCTCTTTTTATGTTTTTTGCTTTAAAGTCTATTTTATCCAATATAAGAATAGCTACTCCTGCTAGTTTTGGGTTTCCATTTGCATGGCATATCTTTTTCCATACCTTCATTTTTTGTCTGTGTATGTCTCTATATGTGAGATGGGTCTCTTTGAGACAGCATATACTTGGGTCTAGCTTTTTAATACAATGAGTCAATCTGCACCTTTTGAATGGGGAGTTTAATCCATTCACATTTAGGGTGGCTATTGACAAATATTGATTTTTGTTTAGATGTTTTAAATATCCTTTGATCCTTTCTTCCCCTTTTATTTCCCTTCAATGTTATTTGGATATTTGTGGTGGCATGATTTAGGTTCTTAGACTTCTTCACTGGCATTTTTGTTTTAACAGCAGGTTTTGCTCTTTCTTGTGTATCCGTGGTAGTGACCCTTATTATTCAGATTTCAGACGAAGGACTCCCTTGAGAATTTCTTGCAGGGCTCATCGTGTGTTGGTGAACTCCCACAATTTTTGTTTGTCTGGTAAATACACTATTTCTCCCTCAAGGAGAGGCTTGTTGGGTAAAGTATTCTTGGCTGGCAATTTTTTTTTTCTTTTAGTGTTTTGAATACACTATTCTACTTTCTTCTGGCCTGTACTGTCTCAGTTGAGAAGTCTGCTGTTAGTCTGATAGTGGTTCCCTTATAGTTGTCTTGACAGTTTTCTCTAGCTGCTTTTAGAATTCTCTCTTTGTCTTTGAGCTTTACAAATTTGAATATAATATGTCTTGGAGAAGATATTTGTGGATTGAATCTGTTCAGGGAAGCCTGAGCTTCCTGGATGTGAAAGTCTGCATCTCTCCCTACCCTTGGGAAGTTTTCTGTTATTATTTACTTGAACAGGTTTTTGATACCTTTTCCTTTCTTCTCCTCTTCTGGAATACCCACAATTCAGATGTTAGAGCACTTGAGGTTATCTGCTATTTCTCTTAGATTTTCCACATTATATTTAATTCTTTCTTCCTTTTTTTTTTTTTCTTTTTTTTTTTTT
>NW_007732335.1:17113-18680 GCF_000696425.1 Galeopterus variegatus | reverse complement strand
TTTGTAAATTTCCTCCTTCATATTCTGGATATTTTTTCTTGTTTCCTTGTGTTCTCTAATTAAGTCTTCTTGTATTTCTTCATGTTTTCTTAAGATCATTGCTTGGAATTCTTTTTCAGATATTACAAGGATTCCTTTTTTTATGGGGTCTGAAATTTGAGCATTACTGTATTCCTTTGGTGGTGTCATATATCTTCTTGTTTGTTTGTAGTTCTAGTATTTTTTCATTGATGTTTGGTCATCTAGTAGAGGATTTGCTTCCTCTGTTACTCGGGTTGGCTATGAGGATAAAGACTTTCTCCTCTATTTGCAGGCTCTACTGGTGACTCTTCTTATATCAGTGTAGTCAAGTGAGTGGCAGGTTGCCTGTAGAGTGGCCGTGGCTGCTACATTAGTGGTGAACTGTCCTTGTGGTGACAGAAGGTGTTGCAGTATCTATATTACACCACCTTGGCTCCTATTCTAGTTTTCCATGGCTGTAGACTGAGCCCCTAATGCTGTGTAGGTCTCAACTCACCTTGATGCCTGCAGGGCTGTGTGTGCTTCCCTTTCCCCACAGGGCCTTAGACTGGACCCCAGTACCACATGGGTCTTGGCTTACCATGGTGGCTGCTGGGCTGTGTGTACTTCCCTTCCCCCATGGGCCCTTAGACTGAGCCCCAGTTCCACGTGGGTCTTGGCTCACCTCTGTGGCTGCTGGGCTGTGTGCTTCCCTCTGGACCTCAGACTGGGCCCTGGGGCCCTAAGGTTCTGGTCTTGGCTCATCATGGAGGCTGCTGGACTGTGTGCTTTTCCCTTCCCCTCCAGGACCTGTGCTGTCCTCATTACCAACACATAATATAGTGTACTGTGCAAAATTGCAATAAACTCAGTACATTAACGCCACATTTTGTTTAATCCCTGAGTTTCCTCAGATGATTCATGCATCTGATTTTCACTAAATACACTTGTGCTTTTAGTGTACCACTGAATTGATTTGATTTGTAAAAACAATAAAAATAAAAAATAAAACATATTTCTTATGTGTTCAGGCTTTATGGCCACACTATATAAGTGATTCTATAAATTATTTACTGATGAAACCTGTCCTGAGTACTGGAGTACAGTTGGAAATATTAAAACAAAGTGGCTATCCATATGGAGTAGATTATCTAGACTGAATACTTGCATGTGTGATATACAGAGAAGAACATGGTGATACACGAGTGTATATCAGGGGATTTTAACCTGAATTAAATTTAGTTTATGAATTTAGGGAATATTTCCTAATAAAATGACAATAAACACAGATTATAAGGAAAAGTAGAATTACTGAAGTGAAGCTCCAGTATTGCATGGGTCAGCTCAATATAAAGAGTGGATATAGCATATGCAAAGCACTAGATCAGAGTGACAATGTGACATATTTGAAGCACTGTAAGAAGTCCAGAATATTTGGGTGCAGAGTAAGGTGACATAGGTCTGGGAAGGAAGTTACAGCTTCATTTGGAGACCCTTATAAGCTAAATTAAACGTTTAGGATTTTTTCACAAGAGCAATGGAAATTCATTGAAAATTTAAGCAGAAC
>NW_007732335.1:9590-16008 GCF_000696425.1 Galeopterus variegatus | reverse complement strand
ATTAAACGTTTAGGATTTTTTCACAAGAGCAATGGAAATTCATTGAAAATTTAAGCAGAACTGACAAAGCTGGATTTTTAATAAAAATAATGTGTTGGAGCAGGGCAAGTGGATGCAGGGAAACCAACAGGAGGTTATTGCAGTGGTCAGGACAAAGATGTAGTGGCCCATGCTGGTGTCAGTATGCTTAGAGAGCAATGTATGGATTAAGAGACATTGAAGAGGTAGAATCAATCAACTAGATTTGGTGATTGTTAAATATAGTGGGAGAAAGAATGAAAAATTAAAGCTGTTTTCAAGGTTAATTGTAGGTTATTTAATGAGATAGAAAAATCTGGATAAGTGTCAAATTTGTGAAAAAAATTGATACGTCTGACTTTGGACATTCTTTGCTTGAAGTATATGAGTTGTCTATTAAGCACATAGAGGCTGAAATTGGGGAATTATCTGTTTACAGATGGTAATTGAGCCTTTGGATTGTATGCGTACATGTGGGTGTAGGTTCAAATATTGTTTACTTGTTTTTTTTTCCTTAATGTGGAGCATTTCAAACATGCTTAAATGTGGTTGTGATAGAACCCATGAAGTAAAGACTGAAGGTAGGGGACTGAAAATNTGGGAAGAAAACAAAAGGGACATAATGGTGGCAACAATCTAAAGAAAATGAGAAATAGACATCAGAAACATTAAATTGGGTTTTTGAGTAAAATTCTCTTCAGTGTTTAACATTATTTATTTCTTCAATTTCTATAAAAATCGTTAGTAAAATAATCTTCGCTCACTAATACCCTAATGTCAGTTGACTCTTTGTATTGAATCAAAGAACAGCATGTTTTTCTGTCATAGGATTCCTTAGAGCAGTCCATGAATACATTGACATTTGTAGTGCAAGGTCTTTTATGTGATGATAGAGAAGATGGTGTGGAATATACTATAAAGCATATGTACTTCACAGGGTCTGGTTTTCCAAAGCCTTGTGGTTTCAAATATTGACCTTGTGGAGGACTGGAAATTTTCCTCAGGCTATAAAGTCTCTGGTGTAATATAAAGATTTGTGGCACAGCAAGGTTGCTGGCTCAAGGACAGACAGGTTACTGCTTGATATGTGTAGATACTGGAAAATTTCTGGAGGGGGAACGAATGTTTGCTAAGATCAAGCTTTTGTTGATACAACCACTTAATTGTTTATGGAATGTCATCTGGCTTGTTGCACTGAAAGTTACCAGCCTATATTATTAAACTATAACCCCACCTATGTTCTCTTCCCTTAGCTTCCTGGTCTGTAAAATAAATGCCGGAAGGGAACTCCAATTCAGGGTTAATTTCCCAAGGAAGGGATGCCTCTCGCTTGAGGGTTCCAGGGGAGATTAACCACTTCAGGGTCTCTCACTGCTCAGAAGAGATGGGCTTGGAGTAATCCTTTGCATCTCCGTCACCCAGGAGAAGAGGGTGACAAATCTGTGGGGGGGAAAGCAACACAAAGCAACAGATGGTATCAGAACTCAGGTGTCCAGATGGCTCTTAGAGTGCAATACACCCTTACACTATAATAGGAGGAAAATGTGAAAAAACAATGAGGGTGGATATGTACAGAAAATTTGATCTCATGGCAAAGTCAACTGCTAACAAGGATGGATACAGTGAAGTGACTACTAGCATAAGAAGAATGGGGAATACCTGAAATACTTATGAAAGGGGAGTGGGCACGTGAGTTTGCAATGCAGTATCAGTGTAAATTTGCCAAAGAATATTGGGGAGCACAGAGTGCCAGTTTGCCCACCTATGAGATAAGCTCAATAGCCAGGGCAAAGTTGTGGACCAGGGGGTTGGTTTAATTCTGTTTAAAGATTTATAATTTTCTAGGATGGTGGGATGGAAGGACAAGGGAACAAGAGAACTTGCCTACTGATTTGACAGTTTTTTCCTCAAAAAGTCACTCTGCCAGGAAGATGACATTCTTTGACTTTATCTCAAGTGTGCTTTAAAATACTGTTTCCTTTATGCAGAAAAATTAATACTCTTTTAAAACTGTTGGTTTTCTAATTCCTATATTATACAAAAAAGGCCAAAACCAAATTCAGATAGATCCTTATTAACAGCTTATATGACCAGTAAAAACATTTGCTTTTCAGCTGCAATTATTTTTTTAAAGAATTATTCTGCTTTATTTTCTGAGGTAGTCGGTGGTTAGTCCTGAACTTGGAACAACTTGCTTGATCATACATCACCCATCTAAGAATGTTAATCCCAAGAGCTAGCAAATTTCTAAATACAAACTAAAGACTTGGAGATGTTTGCATGTGGGGGGATCCATTCATATGCTTCAATGCCTTAAGTATTTCTGTACAGTTGCTTTTACAGAGATTTGTTAGCAATAGCAATATTAATAACTAAACTATAAACCAAAAACTCCAGTGAACATTCTTTAGAAGGAACCAGTCCAAGAACAGTGATGTCATTTTGGATTTTCTTTTTGTCTATTTGACGCAATTTTAACAGGATGAGAAACAACGTTCTCTGAAGTCTAGAAGGAGACTTTAAAAATATAAGGCCATCTTAGAAAGCACAAGCCAGACATGACCCTCCTATAATTGTAAATCATGAGAGCAAAAGCAAAAGTTTTTTATACTGTTCCCTCCCCAAGGCCTTTCACCTTCTAACAAATGGCCAACCCAAGTACAATGTTTCCAGTGTCGCCCATTTGAAAACATGTAATCTAGAAATAGTTCATCTATTGCCACTACTGAAAAACAAAGAAAACTTCCAAATATATATTCGTGGAATGAAAAGACACATTATTTAAATGGCACTTGTTTCTATGGCCTTCATAAAAAAATAATCCATACTAGTCTTTTTATCATATGGCCCCTGGGCTTTCCTTTAGCATGCAATAAGAACCTCTCATGTTCTGAAATGTCTATCATGCCTATTTTTCATTGAAAAATTAATTATTACCTTAATAAATCACTTTAACAACAATAAATGTTGTGGCACTCCCAAGATGGAGAACCATGTTTTCTCATTTTTTAATGAGGTTCTTATAGCAGTATCCATAATAGATACAAATGCAAAGTGATATTTAAAAATGTAGAGCATTAATTATCATGGAAGACCAATTAAATCAGAATTTCATGGTAGAGGGATCCAGATCTCAGTCTTTAAAAAAGTACCTTAGATGATTCAAGTGTACAGACAAGTTTGAGAACCACTAACATGGACCACCAATCAACTGACACATTAATTTTTTATTGTTGTTGTTATTTATTTTTATTTTTGTCATTCATTGAGGTGCAGAGAATCATTGTCTACTGCTAAATTCCCACCTTGTTAGAATGCCATAAGGCCTTGTCAGGTGTTTAAATTTAGACTATACTCTATAACCAATTAGATCAAAAACTCTGAAAGATATTCATCAACTCAAAATATTTAGTTACTAAGCAGTGTGCTTTACTTCATGGCTTATGCTTGCCTGTCCTTGCATATGGTCATAAAATAAAAAACAAATGTCATAAAATGATCCTTTATTTTATTGCAAGAGAGATAACTAGGAGCCATGTTTTTATCCCAGCTACACTAATATTTATAGAATGTTGGTACTAGAATGGACCTTAGAGAGCATATAATTCAAACTTTTAATTTTCAGAAGGGCAATGCTGTTTAATGTAAAGAGTTTCAGTAACTGGGTAACAAAAATAAGAAATACCATGTTTAAATCTCCCCACCCCAACCACCAGTTTCTAGCTCTGTGACCACAAACATTTAACTTCGCTGAATTGTTGTCTCCTCGCATTAGAAGTAATGTAGCAGTGCTGTGAGAATTAAATCATGTAAAGTTCCTGGCACATAGCAAATTACTCTTTGAACCATTCTCTATCATTTCTTATAGCATCATACCATGTATTGTCTAGTTTCCAAGACAACAGTATTCAAGATAGATCTTCATTTTAAGTAGTCAGTATTATTTTATATTTGGGGTTAGGTATCTTTGGTTGACGTGAACATATTCCTTCTACATTACTAGTGCAAAAATTGCTCCGAATGGGGGCTTCATAGAACAAACAGATCCATATTTTGTTCCTTCTTACTTTTGTGGTGATATGAAACATTACTCTCATAGCGATAGACCAAGCTCTGACTTAGTCTGTATGTGAAGATTAAACTATTAATATCAAGCCAAGAAAAACAATAAGCCCTTCCAAATAGTTTCAAAATATAAAAGCAACACACTTCTCTTTTTTTGTAAGACTTAAGTTTTACCGTGAATTTCAGAATATTTATTCATGTTCACATAATCATATATTTGTTGCTATAATTTTTCCCTACCATTACTTCCTTTATTAACTGGCAATAAATGTTGACAAATAATAATAAAAATAAAATGCATTTTAATGATATCTACCTAAACACACCAGAAAAATATCTCATACATGTATATTCCCCAAATAAAATACTTTTTTAAAATTTGAAGTAAAATTCAGCATTTTTATATTTTCTATTTGTTACCTCATTAGTTTAGGTATGTACTTAGAATTTCATGAACTCACACTGCAATAGCTACTTGGAATTTTTCTCTCCAGCTCTTTTTTCACCACAGTCAACCACTATTACCATATCAGAAAGCCAATGATTATGAGCTAAAATAAAAACATTTGTGTTAAGACTATTTAAACCTTCCACATTTTGTCCATCTTTGTTCAGGCTAACTTGTTTTCTTCTCTACATGACCCTGGAATTGAATTCATCCTTTTCTTTGACAATTCAAATTCATCTAACCTTCAAAATCTTACCCAACTTGCTTCTCTTCTGTAAAGACTTCTATGGCAGGCCAAACCCAAAGGTTTTTCTCCTGCTAATAAACTCCCATGTCATAGCCTTCTGTAAAACCATTTGTCAATTAGTTCCTTGAAGTTTCATTATGGAGGTGTGGTAGGCATATAATGGCCCACCAAAGATGTCCACCTCCTCCTAATCCTTGAAACCTGTGAATATGTTACCTTACATGGCAAAAAGGACTGTGCAGATGTGAATAAGTATCCTGAGACAGGGAGATCATACTGAGTGATCCAGGTGGATCTCATGTAATTACAAAGTTTTTTAAAAAGGTAGCAGGAGGGTCAAATTCAGAGAGAGAAATTGGAAAATTTGAAGCTGGAGAATGTGAGGGAATGGATTCTCCCACACAGCCTTTCTTTCAGAAGGAAAGCAGACTGGCCAACAGTTCAGTTTTAGCCCTGTAAGACACATTTTAGAACAGCTATCCTCCAGAACTGTAAGATATAAACGTGTGTTGTTTTAAGTCACTCAGTATGTGGTAATTTGTTACAACAGCAGTAGGAAACTGATAGATGAGGTAACCTCATGTAATAGTGAGATGGTGCTTCATTGTGGAGATGCACACAGAAACAGAAAGAAAGGTGTCAGCCTGGAGTCATGTCTTGGGACTCAGGAGCAAGAACACAACCAGCCCCCAAAGCTTGAATTAAAACTGCCTCATGAATTGTTGAATGTATTTAATGCATCTCCACAGCAAGTGAGGAAATGTCATACTTTGGCATTAAAATTGAATCAGTTCTTTTTTGTCTCTGCCTGCATCCTTCCTGTGTGTACTGTTAACTCTTCCCCTTTCACTCTGTGTGTCTTTTATCCACTCCATGGCTTTTGCTTCATGGTATCTTCGGTTTATGCCTGACTTGCCTCAATCCCTGTGGTTTTCACTGATGCACATGTTTGTGCACTGACATTTCTGTTTATCTTTCAGTGCTGTTTCCAAATGTCTGTCCTTATCTCCACATCTCCAGTTCAATTTCTGGAGGAAGAGAATTAAAATGGTCCAGATAGTACCTGATGTTTCTATTTGGATTCAGCTTCCACATCAGGCCCCTTTACGGGTCATAGACTCACCGACAGTTTACAGGATTGGTCTGCTCTGAAACAAACTTGAGTTTCAGTTCATTATACTTACCTTTATGTTTTGCTTCCACAAGCTGATTATGAGAACTTTGATATCTAGGATCAAATACTATACTGTATTTAACCCATCATCACATAGCACTGGGCCTAGATTATCTAGGTTTTAACTAAAATTTTGTCAATTGAATACTGAAGTATTGTCATCAATCCTGTTCACAAACAGGAAAATGAAAAAATATATTTCTGCTAAATTGACTACATCTTTAGTGTAAGATATACGGACAGCACAAACTTAATTATTAAGTATTGTCATCATTTTCCAGGAGTATACATACTTGTATATGTGTATGTACATATATATATATACATATATATATTCACATATAAAACATGTTCTAGATTTTTCTCATAGTGTTTCAATTTGAACATTTATATTCTCACTGACCCAAGTTAAAATATCTAATCAGGTAATGCTTAATTAGGAATATTAATCTAAAATTATCTGTAT
>NW_007732335.1:7614-8881 GCF_000696425.1 Galeopterus variegatus | reverse complement strand
TTTCCAGGAGTATACATACTTGTATATGTGTATGTACATATATATATATACATATATATATTCACATATAAAACATGTTCTAGATTTTTCTCATAGTGTTTCAATTTGAACATTTATATTCTCACTGACCCAAGTTAAAATATCTAATCAGGTAATGCTTAATTAGGAATATTAATCTAAAATTATCTGTATTGTAAAAAGGTATGTACTTTCCTGTAGAATATAAGAATCTGTCCTGATTAAGTTTTCACATTGTCCTATGCTCCTATTTCTTTTAAATTAATGACAGCATATTGAAACACTGTAGAAAATCTTGTAACATGCTCACATTGATAAATACTAATATCGATTATTTTTATATTTTTATACTCTTTATTTTTTATAAGGTCGCTCTCCATAATTCTTCAATTTCACTAACTAATAAATGATGGCTTCATTTATTAATACAATGAAAGTCATTCAATTCTAATTTAATTTACATTTTAAAATGTAAGTATTATTAAAGAAAGATAAACAGACTCAAGGATAAACTAAGATGTGTACTTTTTCATGGTGCATTTTATGAAACACACTGGAAAAAATAGTATGCCTTACAATAGATGTAATTTATATCTATTATAACAAAACTTAAACCAAATTACACTTTTGCAAGAAAAGGAACATTAATTCACATAAAGTACCTGAGAGTAGGAATGCCCTCTGATACAGAGTTTTAAATTATAATTTAAAGTTATCAGGCCTGTACATTTCCTCTTGCAGAGCTCATAGAACTTATAGAAATACATATTTTGTAATATTATATATACAGTTCAATTATTTCTTGGCAAGAGATTCTTCCCAAAAGGGTTTTAGGTACATTGCTATGCGTATTTTCTTTATTCAGTCATTATGCTATGATTTCATAAATAATTGATTGTTTAGAATATATACTATATAAGATGCCTCACTTTTTAAGTGCATAAAGACTGGAGATATTTCACCAGGTTTGAAATTTTAAAAATGAGACCATAATTTCCACAATACTTTTTTCAGATAAGTAGTAAGTAGTACAGAAAGTAAAATAGTGTTCATAACACTGTACACATGGCATTATTTATTTATTTATTTATTTGGTTTATCATGACCTGCCTTCTGGCCATTGTTTAAGTAGTAAGAATAAAAATACCACGAAAAAAAGAAACTAGAGACCAAGAAAAAGGGTGGAAATAAGATATGGCGAGTCACTCTGGAGTAAGTTATTGTCTCCAAGTCCCTTTTTTTTTTACTA
>NW_007732335.1:2608-7083 GCF_000696425.1 Galeopterus variegatus | reverse complement strand
ACGAAAAAAAGAAACTAGAGACCAAGAAAAAGGGTGGAAATAAGATATGGCGAGTCACTCTGGAGTAAGTTATTGTCTCCAAGTCCCTTTTTTTTTTACTACTTTTGAGATACAAAGATAAGGAACTCAAAGTGAAAAATTGCAAATAAGTAATAAAGGAAGACTAGAGATTTGTTGAACTATCATCTTGATTTACCCTTCAGCTTTGGTGTTGGTGGAGGTTAAGAGCTTCATGCTACTGCTCACTATTCCATAAACACACAGGAATCATATACTATGTCAAGTCCCTGTGCTAATACAGCCCATAGTGTCTCTTTCCTTAAGAGGGTCTATTTATGTGCCTTACAGTTGTCTACAATCTAAATCTTGAGTTTCGATAATATTTTGTCTGTTTGGTCCAGATTTACAGTAAAATTAATAAAAAATTAATAAGTCTTTTTTTTTTAAACTTGGTGCCTTACAAAAGAAAATGAATTGTGTAAATTCTAATAGTATTGTATTAACTTATGGTGACAACTAGAAGTGGAACAATAAAAGTCTTATGAATGGCATTTTTTTTCTATTAAGAAAAATTTATAATTAGCAATAATAATATCAATAACTGCTAATATTTAATTATTACTTGGGAATTAAGGTAGAATACATTTACATGTATGTTTTCATATAATTCTTTAATAAGTAATTTCATGAGATAGATCCAATGAATTAAAGCTTAGAAAAATTTGTGTAACCATTGTGGCTTTTTAAAGTGACTGGAGCTGTGCTGGCAAAAGGAAAAGATAGATGAGGCAGCAGTGTGGTCAGAGAAGTGGCTGTTACATTAAAAATGGACTAAAGCAGAAAAAGTAAAAATAGAGAGATCACTGAGTGTAACTGTAATAATCCAAGTGAAAGATTATAATAGCTGGGACATGTCTGATCAAAGTAAACAGATACTGGAAATACTTTGAAGTTGTCTCCTATGAGAATTACTAATATTTGGAGTGTGGGAGAAGAGCCAAAGATGACACTATTTTTGCCTCCTCCCATTCAAAATAATAGGAATTCCCTTTAACCAGGTAGGAAAGACTTCAAAGGTGCAGGTTTCTGAAGACTGGTCATGCCATGAGGTTCTGAGCCCTAAGGACTGTAACTGCTGATGTTTGCTGCCGTGTGGAGAAAGCTGCCTGAATGAAACACAGGGGAGAGCAGGAGCATGGGATGGACAGAGAAAATTTCACATCAGCTTTCACAAAAATTACAAAATTATCTTCCATCTGCCTCATTGTTACTTGCTACATTGCAGCCACACTGACCTGCTTTTCATGTTCTCAACAGGTTCATCTCTGCCTCACTTCAAGGCTCTTGCACTTGCTGTTCTATTTGCCTGAAATGCTCCCCCACTTCCTCGGGCTACCTTTTGGTCACCATTCAGATATTAACATGAAACTAACCCCCAAGAGCTATGTTCCATGTTCCTTGACTGCCCAGTCTAAAGTAGTACACTCTGTTACCTGTTGCCTTCACACACTTTGTCTCCTAGTATATACAAACATGTAGGAATTTGTTTGAATATATGTTACATACATCCACTAACATTATGTTTCTATGTATAGACTTATTTTATTAATTTTTTTATTATGTATTTGCTTAATCACTCAATTTTGTTTATTACTCAATTTGATGAGCTAGGGAAACAATTTATTGCTATATCCTCAGAAATCAGCACAGCCTTTAGAACACAAAACATAAGAGTAAATTAATTTTTATAGAGTTTGGATGTGTTGTCCCCTCCAAAACTCAGGTGGAAATTTGATCCCCAATGTGGTAGTCTTGGAAACTGATTGAGTCATGGGGGTGGATCCCTCATGAATGAATCAGTCCTCTTCCTAGTTGGGGGGAGTAAGGAATGAGATCTTGCTCTATTAGTTCCCAGGAGATCTGGTTGTTTATAGGGCCCTGTCACCTCCTCTCTCTCTCTCTCTTTTGCTTCCTCTCACCATGTGATCTGCTTGTACCCGCCAGCAGCCTGCCACTTTCTGCCATGAATAGAATGAGCCTGAGGCCCATGTCAGATGCAGCTGTCCCAGAATCGTAAGCCAAATAAACTTCTGTTCTTTATAAATTACCCAGTCTGAGGTATTTCTGTTATAGCAACACAAAATGTAATAATACAATTTTCTTTGGTGATATTTTGTTATTCCTTTAATAACCACCTTCTACTTTATTCTTAATCCATGAAGCTTAATCTGATCAACCATACCTTGATATCACCTTTCCTTTTAAGATGACAGAGCATAACTCAGCCTTTATTTACTGTATTTATTTTATTATAGATTTATTATATATTTCTAACATTTTACTATAGAATATAGTTTTGTTTTCAGTGTCCAGATTTTTTAAAACACCCATACCAGTAACTGTAAAAAACTGGCTGATTCCACCTAAATTTTATATCTGCCTTTTTCAATGTGACTAAAATCTTCAACACACTCTCTTCACACTCACATTTTAGGTGTATTTTGGTAAAACATTGGGATGAATGAGTTCATCTTCAATGCAAATCATTTAGAATAGTCCAAAGCCTGACTCAACCTTCATTGGTAGAATTACCTAATTCACTCAGAGTCACAGTAACTTTTTTTCTAATGTAACTTTATAGATTAATAAAAACTTAAAAGAATTAGGAGGCTCTCTTTAGCTGATTCTAAGGATATGCCTCTGAATAAGAAAATGGTTAATTTATTGTTAACTATTTTGTTCTTAATTATTTGAGGAACATTTTATTCTTAATTGAGGATCATTTCAGACAATGATGATATTCAGTTCATGCAAATGTTATTTTATTTACCTCTCACTCTCGTTCCCATGCCGGTCAACAATTGGAAATTATTTCAATTGATGTTAATAATTATGACTTTTTTAATGAGCCCAAAATAAATGATGTGGGAAATATAAGGAAGAGAAAGACGGACTCTCAAGTCAGACTTCTAGATGCTAACAATATTGAAGAGAATGGTAGACTATCAGGACAATTTATTTCAGTTAAATGCACAAAGTATTAATGTGTTAAATGGGTTTAATGGAATGAGGCATAGGAACAAAGAGATGTGTTTTAATTAAGAAAAATTTAAATTGTAGGAAACTAGTAGTGCTAACTGAATTTAAATATTCTATAGTAGCTTTCTCTTTTATTGGAATCAGGCAGAACATATATGGTATCTAATCCAGAAAAATACCAGAAAAAATTAGGTGAACCCTTGTTGAAGGACTAGCATAGAAAACTCTCTAACTCTGATGTCTCTTAATAAAAGAAAATAATCCTTACTCTTTTCTTTCTTTGAGAACACTTCTATTAAAATAGAAATATTTGTCGCTGTTTCAGTACTCACTGAACATACTTCTAAATCATATCAAACCACATTTTCACCTTTGTATGTAAAATATTATAAATAAAATGTATTTCTATATTATAATTTATGTTATTTCAGTATCTTGGGTTCACATTTTTGAACAGTTGTTAAGTATCACATCCCATGTTGTTTTTAGTAATCTGTAAACTTATTCTATAGTTTGGTATTAAAAATCAGTTACTTTTTTTATATATTCCTTGACGGCTCTTTTATAGTCAAGGAAAGAAAATTTTATTTAATTGAAATGTCAAGATGTTGGAGTTTAATAATTCAAAGTATTAATGTTAACAGAAATATAAGATCATATAATTTAATTCACGATTTTTAATCATGCTTAATTCTTAATTGTAAGAAGATATTGATTATTTGTGTGTTAACAGTTATTTCCATAGAATGGGAGTATAATTTCAGATCACTAACATATAAAAGTTTACTCTCATTAGGGTTTGACAAATAAAGTAAAATAGCTAAATTAAGGATATTTGAGAATATTTACATAGTTTTAAGGCTATTTACTGAATTCATCTTTATACTTCCGTATCTCTTGTCTCCGAGCTAGATTTGGAGATATGAATCTGCTCGAGATTTCCTTACTATGGCCTGGTCACATGATTCCAGACACAAAGAACACATAGAAGCATGGTCAGGTGAGATATCAGAAGGTTTAATATTTCAGCCTCCTCTCCTTTCTCCTCCCACACAGCCCCCAACATCAACGCTGGTACTTTTATCATAAAATCTGCACTGCAAGTTCCTTAAGAAAAAATAAAAGCCGTTCAAACTGAAAATGTTCATGAAGGAGAACTGACTTCATATTAAAATGCATTACTCACAGTCTTATGCTGGAAAAATGCTTTCAAGCAATGCACTTAGAAATCTACTCTATAGCAGATTCCTAACATTGCTCTGTCAGGGCACACAGAGCAATGTTTAGTATTCCTGACTGCACCTCTTACTCTCTATGTGCTAAATGACAATTTTCCCTACCTCACCTGGTAACCTGAGGCTTAATCCTGATAGCTTTAGTTCTGAGATGCTAAGTTCTGTGAGTGCTGAAGAAATGTCATGCTTATATTTCCCTCT
>NW_007732335.1:0-632 GCF_000696425.1 Galeopterus variegatus | reverse complement strand
TTTGCAGTAAGTTTTAGGGTTTTTCTTTTTTTCAAAATATGCTTAAAATTTGGTAACAAAATAGGTTTTTTTTTCTTTAATATCACTACATTTTATAGACCCAGAAAAAGGAAAATAGTTAATATGTCGATGATGTATTCATGAACATATAAAACTCGAATTTCTAAGTATTGACTCAGTCTTGACAATTATGACTTTTTAACATACAGATTATTACTGATTTCTTCTTAATTGATATGACAATTCCCTTCACACTCTGTAGCAACATTTGGCATTGTGGATTTATTCAGAATGAATAATTCAAATATCTGACATCTTAATTTGGTGACATCTGTCACTCTAAGCTAGAACTGATCATTGATTTTTCATTATCAAAATATTTAGAGCTTATAGTGATAGAAAGTAAAATACTCTCTAAAATAGCTTGTTTCTATAAATTATGTATTCATGTAGAAAAGAATATTATATGCCAACATGAACAATATATTATAAATCTCTTTTCCCATTAATATTTACACAGTAAAATGTATTACCCACAATTATGTGTTGAAAAAATATACTTTTTTCCTCGTATTGTAAGTAATATTTTGATCCCCTTTAGTGTAAGAAGATAAAGTGGACTCTCTTCATGG
>NW_007732334.1:128235-135581 GCF_000696425.1 Galeopterus variegatus | reverse complement strand
TATCTTAACCATTTTTAAGTGTATAGTAAGAATACATTCACACTGTTGTACAACCATCAGCTCCATTCATCTCCAGAACTTTTTATCTTTCCCACCTGAAAGTCTGTACCCATTAAACACTAACTTCTCAGCCCCGCTGCCCTGCCCAGCCCCTGGTGACCACCATTTTACTTTCTGTTTCTATAAATTTGACAACTCTATGTACTTCATATAAATGGAATCACATAGCACTTGTCCTTTAGTGACTGGCTTATTTCATTTCACATAATGTCTTCAAGAATTTCCTTCCTTTTTAAAGCTGAATAATATCCATTATATGCATATACCACATTTTTGTTTATCCATTCATCCCTCTATGAACTTGGGTTGCTTCCACCTTTTGGCTATTGTGAATAATGCTGCTAAAACATGGATGTGCAAATATCTGTTTGAATCCCTGCTTTCAGTTCTTTTGAGTATATACCCAGAAGTGGAATTGCTGAATCCTGTGGTAATTCTATGTTTAATTTTTCGAGGACCCACCATACTGTTTTCCACAGTGGCTGCACCATTTTACATTCCCACCAACAGTGCATGAGAGCTGCAATTTCTCCACATCCTCACCAACACTTGCCATTTTCTGTTTTTTCAATGGCAACCATCCTAATGGGTGTAAGGTGGTATCTCATTGTGGTTTTGGTTTGTATTTCTCTAATGACAGTGATGTTGAGCATCTTTTCATTGGCCATTTGTATGTCTTCTTTGGAGAAATGTCTACTCAGATCCCTTGCCCGTTTTTTAATCGGGTTGTTTGTTTGAAGATGGCTTTCTCACGTGTGAAATACCCTCTCGCCCGCCCACTGCTCCCAGGCTTGACACTCTTGACCAAACAGCCTCCTCAGAACACTCATGACTCTGAGCACATTGTCATCATCAGGAGCGGATGCCGGGGACCAAGAGCAATCTTATGAAACTCGTCTTTGGAGAAACACCACTAATAACCAGGTATGGATGGAGATGAGTCTGGGAGTTGTCACTGGGGATTTTAAGAAGGTGACTGTCTGCTTGTTTGTCTCATTATTTTTCTATATATTTTTAATGTTTCTGGCTTCATTCTTCCCACATGACGATGGTGTGTAATACTTTATATAGACCAAATTCTGCCCCTTGGGACAAGTAGGAATAAAGTCATTCCTCAAAGTCTGCCTTTTTCCTGCTTACTAAAAAGCAACAATCTCATAAAAGGGGAAGGATGGGGAGGTAGAAGACACTCCCTCTTCTGAGCATCTCCTGTGACCAGTGTGAGCTGCCCATTTCACACAATTTTTCTTCTAATCCTTTCATCAGTCAAGTGAGGCAGATTGTTACCTGAGTTCTCACGTGGGGACAGGAGGATCAGGGAGGCGGGTCAGGGACTGGCAGGGCTGGGACTTGAAACCCTCTGCAGCCTGCGCACCCTCCTTCTGTGACAGACAGCTCTCCTGCTCCTGGTGGCTGGACCATGATAGGAGCCTGATTCAAGAAGAAAATGTCAAAGGATGCCCACTCTCACCACTCCTATTCAACACAGTATTGGTTCACTCTGTCTCTTCTCTTCTCAATCCCTCCCTTTCTGCTAGACATTTCCACTCAGTCTGTAGACATTTTTAATTTTCTACCATTAAAAAAGAACCCCTGTGTGCTGTGAAAACACTCCTTATGGTACTATAAAGGTGGATACATGTCATCACACATTTGTCCAAACCCACAGAATGTCCAACATCAACAGTGACTCTGGGTGATAACGTGTGTCAGTGTAGGCTCGTCAGTCGTAACAAATGTACCCTTCTGGTGAGGGGTGTTGACGACAGAGGAGGCTGTGCATGTGTGGGGGCTGGGGATGTATGGGAAATCTCTGTATCTTCCACTCTATTTTGCTGTGAGCCTAAAACTACTCTAAAAAATAAAGTCTATTAAAAAAAGAAAAAAGAAAAAAAGCCCTGTGTCCCCTCCAGGACTGGCCTTCCCTCCCATTCTTACCTCCAGGACCCCACCTTCTCCTCCCGCTCCTTCTACTCCCCTCCACACCACTGACAAGCCCTCACCCAGGGCTTCCTGCTTCCCTGTGGGCCTCTCCTGTGGGCTCCCCAGGAGCACAGCATCACTCACAGCCCTGCAGCCCTCCGTGGGCCACTGCATTCTTCTTAAACTCTGCCCTGCCCCCTCTGCTCTACAGAATTCTGTCTTGGTGCTCCTGTGGCCCCGCTCACTGCTGCTTCTTGGTCCCTTCCGTTGGCTCCTCTTCCTCTGCCTGCCTCAGTAATACTGGGGGACCCCAAGGCTGCCTTTCTTACCTTCTTGCTTACCTTGCTCTGCACCCAGATTCCCTGAGAACTTGATGAAAGTGGGGAGCTATCTCCCCAGAAAAGCACATACCCATAGCACACTTGCACATACTTTGATATACAATTTCAGGGAGTTCATGGGCTGCTTCTCCCTCTCAGTCCTTTAGGTTTAGAGAGTCTGTGTTAAGGGGTGGGGTTGGTGCACTTCAGATAAGCAGCATTTCTGTGCACCATAGAATGTTTAGCAGCATCTCCTGCCCCTATGCACTAGATACCAGTTCTCCAAGTGTGACAACCAAAAACATCTTTGGGCATTGCCAAATGTCCCCTGAGAGGGAGGCAAAATCACCCTGGTTGAAAGCCACTGCCCTACACTATTCTGACCTCATCTTTCCCCTGCTAAACCCTTCTGTGGCCCTCCATGGCCTACAGAACAGCTCCCAGTTGGTGAGACCTGTCATATGTTGGCTCCTGCATTCTCCCAGAACGCACATACACCCCGCTCTGTGGTATTTGCACTATGAGCCACATGCTGAATATGTCGTGGTCTTCCTTCCTTTTGTGCCTTTGCAGATTGCTCAAATGCCTCCTCATCCTAACAGGCTTAGTCCAAGTGCCACTTCCTGGGGGAAGCCTTCCTCCATGGCCCAGGCAGGCTTGGTGGCTCCTTTGTGTGGCCCCATCCCATAGGTGACTTACACTTGCCCATGACTCTTGATGTGTTTGAGTTCCTCTCAGAGCCAATTCACTTCTGTGTCCCAGCACCTTGTCCAGGGCCTGCCACTTACTGAATGCTCAGCTGTTGAATGAATGCTGGGGCTCTGTGGTGACCAGTCAGGATGATGAGGAAATGGTCTGTGTGTGGTGTGTCCAGAGATGCAGGAGAGGACATGGCTTTGCAATGGATGAGCCTGCTCATGGGCCCCACAGGTGATCACGGGCAAGGGCAGGCACGACAGGGCCTAAAGGGTGGAAGAGAAACCATTGGTGGATATGCCAAAGAGGCAGGTTTCAGTTTAACAGAAAGAAAGACTTAAAATAATAGAACTTTATTTTTATATCTTAAAATAGCTGTTATAATTACCTATTACATGCAATTCAGGAATGTATGTTTATTTAAAAACATAAAACAACATATAGTTATAAAAACATCCTCGTTCATCACTGCTCCCTCCCCTGACTACTGTAGCAGTTTTGTGTGTATCTTTCTAGGTCTTTTTCTATGCATTTATATATAGATGTAGACACACACATGTGTATATATGTGTGTGTGTATACACACATATACACATATCTCATAGCTAGATGAAATTTTCTCCCACCTGTACTGTTCTTTCTTGTTTCTCTTCATTTATGTTGAGGAAAGCTATTTTTATCAAACCAAGTAAATGGGCAGAGACTTAGGTGGCAGAATTCCCCATCACAGTCCTGTTATGAGAGGCTGCCCATGCAAGCAAAAGGGATGCCTATTTGTCTTTGAGATTCACCATTCTGAGGAACAACCTGAAATTTCCCCTTCAGGGAACAGTCAGGACCCTGGGTATAAGCTGGGAACCACAGGCTGCCCATGGGACCTCGGGGGCCTCGTGACCTTCTTTCCCTCCAGGATGGACAGGCTGCTGAGGGGAGAGCAGATGTAGGGGGCCTAGCAGGAAGGAGGTGGATGGGAGCCAGGCTGAGAGCGGGCTCTGGATGCCCACCCAAGGCAGACTGTGAGCACCAAGGGCCAGTCAGTGGGAAAACTGATGTTTTATACCATCTTCTGGCTTTATGTGTGGTCATGATCAACAAATACTGTGTTTTCCTCACTGTTTCCCATATGTTGAGGTATATATAACTGAGGAGTTACACATTTATGTTTCCTTTTCTAAAACCAGTCAATGCAATCGTATTACATATAGTAACCTATGACTTGCCCTTTTTGCTTAATGCATCTGATATTTTTTTCCTTATCAGATAAAGATATATTCCATCTTTTAAAATTGGCTATTTGGTATGGATTTCCATGATGTGTGTAATCATTGTCTTATGGACAGACATTTAAGTTGTTTACTGCAGTAGCTGGAATGGCCCCCCAAAGTCACTGAAGCTTAATTCCCACTGGAATCCCTAAGGGTGGGAAATCCTATTACGGTAATTGAAAGGTGGGGCCTTGAAGAGGTGATTAGATTGTAGGACCATGCCCTAGTGAAGGGATTAATAATGGTGGTTCTGAGGGCCTGCTTTAAAAGGAAAGCACATGAGAGTCCCTTTCTCTCTGCTTCCATCATCTTGCAATGTGATACCCTGTGTGACTGAAGCCCTCACCAAGGAAGACCCTCACCAGATGCACTCCTTGGACTTTGTACTTTCTAGTCTCTGAAACAGTAAGCAATAAATTTCATTTTATTTGTAAACTATCCAGCTCCAGATATTTTGTTACAAGCAACAGAAACAGATTAGTACATTTACAGTGGTCTGTTGTTACAAGCAGGGCTGCAATCGGCAATGCGTGTTCTTGAACGTACAGCTTTTTGCACATACATCATCTGTCTGCATATGCGGGGCTGACCCTGGTAAATGGGTTTACACATTTTGGATCTTGATAGCTATTGCTCTACCAATTTATATTCACACCAACTGTGCATGAGATCACCCACATCCTTGCCAACCCTGGGTATTTGCCATCTTTTTATTTTTCCACTTTACCAGGAGGGTTTCATGATGAGGTCCCCTGAGGTGGGCTAAGCAGGGACCACAACTCCATCTATCAAGGGTGCTGTGGAAAGATTTCTTCCATGGAAGAGAGGCTAGGACCCATGACCTCCGAGTCCCTGCATTCGATGCTTATTAATTAGAATAGAGTCGTGTGTGAGTGGGAGGCAACAGCGTTCTCTGAAGCCCTGAGGCAACCCTGGCCATCTGGTTCTTCCAGGGGGCTGGAAAGTGAGCCCGGAGGTTATAGGGCCTGCTGGGGGTGAATCAGGCTTTTACTTTCACCAATAATAGAACTCACTCTGGGGGCTGACTGGATGCCATTCTGCTTTCTCTGTAGGAGAGAGTGTGCTTCCCCATGGGAGAGTGCGTCTCAATGTGCCGAAACTCAGAGGTCCTGCAGTTGGATCTCTATGGCACCCCCAATCTGGGGAGCTGGTCCTTCCTGCATGGCCTGGTTACTGTATTGAAACCCACATCCTGTCACGAGGACCAGAGAGGAAAACACGGGTGTTTTGAGGGGACCTCCATGAAACATAGAAACCCGTCCATACTACACTTCCTACAGCATGGTCCTGATTGTGCCTCTTCCCTCCTCCAATACCTTTGGTGGCTCCTTACTGCCTGCAGAGGGACACCACAGTCCTTAGGGAGGCCCCATCACACACCCTGGGCTCCAGCCAAACTCCGTGTTGGGTTGAGTGCCCTCCCTCCTTGCTCTGACTTGATGGTTTTCCTTAATCTATTCCCCCCACATTTCCAGGTCCTGCTCATCTCTTAAGGCTGCCTTCTACATGAAACTGCAGCCCTCTCCCTTTAAGCACACCTGCATTCTCAGTCTTATCCTGGGGTAAGTTCTGCCAGTGACCTCACTCCTCTCCTCCTCCCACAATCCCCGCTCAGCACCAGTCCAAACATAGCCACGCTTCTATCCACAGTAGTTACGCATATCTGAGCACACAGTCCAATGGTGGCACAAAGAGCACAGAATCCGCAGGTTGGGGTTGGAATCTGGCTCTGTCACTTAGCATATGACCTTGGGGAAATTAGTTAACTGGCCGGGGCCTCAGCTTCCTTATCTGTAAAATGGGGGTAATTACTCCACTCACAGGATTATTTGGGAGATTAGTTGTTCTCACCCGTGTGTGTGTGTGTGTGTGTGTGTGTGTGTGTGTGTGTGTCGACCCTCCTGCCCCCGGGGAGATTTGACAATGTTTAGAGACATTTTTGTCACAACTTGGGGTGGGAGGATACTCCTGGCATCTAGTGGGTAGAGGCCAGTGTTGCTGCTAAGCATCCTACCACGCACAGGACAGCTCCCTACAACAAAGAATTACCTGGCTCCAATGTCACAGTGGTGAGTTTGAGAAACCTATACCCTAGGAGTCTCTGGTTCACAGCAGGGGCTTCCTGGATGTGCCTAATTCATCCTGTGTTGTCCACAATTCCCAGCACAGTGCCTAGCACAGAGTCACTGAATGTTAGGATTAGGGAGGAAGGAAGAAGAAAAAGAGGAGATATTCTTATTCTTGTGGTTCAATGGAAAGGAAGTTAACGACCACGATGTTGGGATATGGAGGGACCAGGATTAGTAAGAGGGAGGGGGTCCTCCATGTGGAATGTTATTTGGAAGGGAGGCTGGTGGTTGAAGACTGCGGCTGGGATCTGTGTGGAGAAGCACCCCAAGCAGTGCCTGCCTCTCTTGGGCTCCTGTCATTTAATGGACAGGGTATTTTTTTGTTGTTTGTTTCTGGCTCTTAATCACGGTGCCACAGTGAGGGGAATGTGTCATGATTCAGGCTGTAGGGCTTGACCATGGCAAGCCACCCAAACGACCATTTCAATAATAACACTACACACTTTTATGTCTTCCTTTCATCACAGATCTCAAAGCACAGTGCAAACACTAATTAAGGCTCTTTGCATTCCATGAGGCACTGTGTGTAAATATCACTCTCCCCACTTAGCTGAGAGGGTAAACTGAGCCAGGGAACGGCAGGGTGGCTTCAGCCCGAAGCAGCTCATGCTTTGCTGAAGCTCCTTGGAGGAGAAGCTGGGGTTTGGCAGCCTTCCTCGTGCTCCAACTATGACTTCTGTATCCTGTTCCCCAAGCCCTCTTGTTGACACCATGAATAGGAATGGCTTCTTGTCCCCCACAGGGGTAGGGGGCAGACAGGGGCAGCAGGGCATGGGCTGTAGTGCAGAGGTGAAGGGCATAGGGGAACATCTTATTCTCAACTGTGCACTTTAACTGCCGGTCCCTAGACCAGAGGCAGGTGTACATGCCTCCTGGAGCAGGCAGTAAGGGCACAGATGATGTCACAAGGAAATCGAAAATGCTGTTTTTAG
>NW_007732334.1:127239-127850 GCF_000696425.1 Galeopterus variegatus | reverse complement strand
GGGGGGGGGGGGGGGGGGGGGGGGGGGGGGGGGGGGGGGGGGGGGGGTGTAATTTTATCTTCTCTTGGAATCTAAAATAAATACTTTTTCCAAAATGTTAACAAGAGGTGAGTCAGATTAAGCATAAGACAGTATTCCTTGTATTATTTTTGCAAATTTTCTGTAAATTTGAAACTACTTCTGAATAAAAAGTTTAGAATAAAAAGGAAAGAAAGAAGGATAAACGCGTTTTCTAGAGGCACAGTGACAAGCCCTTGGGAATCCTTCTGAGTACAGGAGCAGAGGAGCAGCAGCTCTGAATCTTCCAAAAGCTCTTTTGGGGACCCGGTCTCCTTGGGCAGATACAGGGCGGTGGAGGTCCACGGTCACCTCGAGAGGGGGTTGGGGGGTGGAAAGTCCCCTCTCGAGAGTCACAGTGGCCAATGCAGAGAGTGAGTCCAACAGAAACACTGGGGGGAAGGAGAAAAGAGGAAAACGTGTTCCTCTTTTTAAACCGTGGTCGAAGAAGCCCCCTGAGACTCGAGAGCGCGGGCTGCGCGCCCCTCGGTGCGGTGCGGTGCGTGCGCGGTCCCCGGTCGCGGGGCGCTGCGCCCAGGCTGCCGTGACCCCCG
>NW_007732334.1:97408-126923 GCF_000696425.1 Galeopterus variegatus | reverse complement strand
CGGCGGGCGGGCTGGCGGGCCGAGCTGCTGGTAAGTAGGCGAGCCGGCCCTCTCCCCTCCCTGCCTGGAGGCCCCGGCCCTCCTTCCCCCTCCCTCTGCTGCTGACCCCGCTTGCCCGGGAGAGACTCCAGAAGGGGCAGGGCTGGCGTGGTGCCCGGGGATGCCCTCGGAACGGGGCCGGGTGGCCTGCCCTGGAGGAGCGCCAGCCCGCTCCGCGGATCCGCGACTGGCCTCCTGCCCCCCTTGCCCTTACCACCCCGTGATGTCCACCTGGGGTGCTGAGAAGATGTTTAGACGGAAAGATGGGTTGAAAGTTGCCTACATTATCACACCCGTTACCCAGTGGGTTCACCTCTTCCCAGATACTAGATTTATTGAGGGAAGAGTTTCTCTTTTTAAGGTTCAGGATATTTGAACCTGTGTCCTCTTTCCTGACACTGATTGTGGTGGTCACCAGGGGCCTGCCCTGCTTTTGGGTCTGTTCAGGACCGATGAGACCTTCCTTCATGGGGGGTTTCCCAGGCAAGAGGTCTGTCCTATTTTCATAGACTTATAATTGCTACAAACATCAAATGTGACTTACCAGCAGATACGCTGGTCTCCGGTTTGGAGTTCTAATTTGGAATTAAGCTGTAGGCTCAGAATTGTTTGGGTCTAACTTTGCCTGTGGCTTAAGGCAACCCCATTCTGGTATCTTTCCCTCTTGCTGGCTGGACATGTTGGGCCTTGGTGCAGGCTGATGGCTTTGAGCAGGGAGTCAGGGCTGGAGACGGACTTGTGATGAGAGGTGGTGTGGATTTAAAATCATGTCTGTTGGACCTTTACCTGTGTCTCTGCTCAAACGTAGAGGCAGGACCAGGGGCCAAGGAACCAACTGTGGAAAACCAGAACTTTCTGGATCCTCCCACCTGTGCCAAAGCACAAGAGCCGTTCTACCTCCAGAGCCAAATGTGTCACCTCGGGGCAGCTTCGACTCTGGGATGACACACGCACTCAGACTGAAGGTGCTGGGTGCCCGTCTGCACGCTGCAACTCCTCCTTTGGTCTTATCTGGGGTTACATCACCTTATCTCAGGGGCTGTCACATGTGTTGGTGCCACTGGCTCCCTAGTTTAGAAATTCGTTAACAGCTGGCACTTTTACTCTACGTCAGCTGAACATCTGGAGTAAATTCAGGGCCAGACAGCCCAATTTGCCTGTGGTCTTGAGTCAGCTGGGCGGGCTTGGCAGTGATGAGGCAGGCATGTGAGAGGGGTCGGGGCCAGGGGCAGCTTCTGAATAGGCTCCGCAGAAAGTGAGGTCACAGAGGGTTCTTCCCAGGGCAGGGGGCCACTACCTTGGCTTGCTCAGCAAATGGAGGGGGTGGAGAGGTGAGGGTGTAAGTAGATCCAGACTTGGAGAAGTAAGAAGAGATGTGAGAGAAGCTGCCCCGACTTGGTCCTGCCAGTAAACAGTCCTGGGGCTGTGATCACACATGGCAATTTGCTGCCCTAAATCCTGACCACGAAACAGCAACTTCAGCTTTGGGTTTCATTGCCTCCCTTGGCTTAGGGATGCAGAACTTAGAAAGTGCTTCTAAGATGCTTTGATCAGGGACTGATCTATTTCTTTCTAATTTTGGGTCTCCTGGTGCTACCCTGGGAAGGGGGCTGTTTCTAGACCATGGCTTCTTTCTTAAAGGCCCCTTTTGGGAAGTTCTCCCTGTTCCGCTGGGCAGTTTGTCAGTATCTCCTGCCATTCCTGCTAAGCTAATTACAGCCTTGCTCTGGCCTCTGCAAGAAGCCAAAAGTTCTACTTCCCCCAACTCTGGGAGGATCCCCAACAAAAGGGCTGGAAAAGAATCGCTTTTTCTTATTTTCTTTTTCAAAACAATGAATGATATTTTGGCTTTGAAGGGCCATGAGAGATGGGGTCATCAACTGAGCAAGGTGAGGGTGAGGGTGTGGCCATCTTACCTTGGGGCTCAAGGATGCTTTGTGTTTGGGGTTCCAAATCAGGGTCCTGTGAGTGGAGCTGTGTGTCGTTGAGATTACTGGGGTCAACTCCCTCTGGTGACTTCTTCCATCCTTTCCCTTCAACCTTTCAGGCCACTCAGGTAAAATTGAACAAAGACCAGCAACAGAACAGCCTCAAGGAAGAAAATCCCTGAAACCATGCAGTGCGGGAGTTGGGAGAGGCACTTGACCTTGGCCAATAATGCTGGCCAAGGGGAGGGTGGACTGTATCTGAGCCTCAGGTCATTTTAAGATGGAGGGTGCAAAGTCACCTCTTCTCCCCTCCTGGGCACTGTCAGGCATGTGGCTGACAAGGTCCTGAAGCCTAGTGATAAGGTTCAGGGGTTCACTAAGCTGTATGGTTAGGGGCCCTGATTGGCATCAGGAGTCTTCAACTGACTGTGACCTTGAGTAAGTCCCCTTCTTTCTGTGGACCCCTCAGTTTTCCACAAAATGACCAGCTGGTTTGACCAGATGGTCTCAAAAGGCCCTCATATCTCTGATGCTCTGGGTTCTAAGCTCTGCATCTGGAAGCAGCTTCTGCTGCTAGGTTTGACTCAGCATAAACCCCAGATTCCTGCCAGACATGTGGAAAGGGCCACTGGAGGAAATATTGATGGAGGGAGCTGGGCCATGCCTGTGGCACGACCTTCAGCCTCTCCAACCCTGGTTCTCTCTCTCTTTTCTTGGGGGTAAATGACGCAGGTCATGAGTGTAGGTTCCCAGCTGGCCTAGGCCTCAAGTGGTGCTTCTGAGTGTCGTCTGTGGACACCTGCATCCGAGTCACTTGGGGAGTTTGCTAAACACGCAGAGCCCTGGGCCCCATCCAGACCTAGGGGTCAAGATCCCTGTGGTGGAGTTTCCACAGATCCTGATTTTATTCAACAAAAATAACAATAATTGCCACTAACATTTATTGGGTAATCACTTTGCGCCAAGAACAAGTCTGAGTGCTTCACATGTGTTAACTCATTTAATCCTCACAGCAGCAACGCTATGAGGTCAGTTCTATTAAACAAGCTTCCTAGGTGAGTTTATGTGTTGCTCTGGGGGAGCCCGTGTTTAGTGAGATGGGGAGGTCTGGATGCTGAGGCCTGAGCTCCAGGCTGAGCCTCTCCATCAGTGACTTCAGACCAGTTGCCTGGGCCACCGATGAGTTAATTGAGAGCAACACTGGCTGTGAGGGGTGGCAGGGGATGACCCCTCAGCAGCTCCACACCTGGCATCTACCTCGGCAGCCCTCAGGCTGGTTGGGGGACATCTCACCGCAAATGAGGCCATGATTAAGGAGGCCTCTGTAGGGAGAGGGCACGGGTCTAGGAGAGAGATTAACTTTCTGAGCCTCAGTTTTCCCAAGTACACTGGGAGAAAGCAGTACTCCCCAAAGCCCCTTTCACCTCCTGGGTCCCACGAAGTGGCTATTGGCTGTGTGGAGATGCGCTGATTAACAGGTAGGATTGCTCTGCCTGGGAGGCCGTTGAAGCAAGGTGGCCTGAAAAGATGGGCAGGAGCTCCTCAGGCCTCAGTGTGAAGGCGGGGCCAGGCCAGGTGACACTGCTGGTGGTGCAGAGCAAGTCACAGGGAAGGGAGATGGAGAGACTGGTGGAGCTGCAAGCCAAATTTCCTTCCCACCTCCAGTTAGAAGATATCAGAGCTGCAAGGGCCCTCGAAAGTCTTTACAGAAAGGGAAACTGAGGCCTAGAGAATTTACCTAAACTCACACTCCAACTTAGTGTCAAGACCAGAGAAGAACACTGGTCTCCCAGGCTCTTTCCAAAAGTTTTGCTCTGTAGCTTAAAGTGAGAAGGAGTCTCCTTTCAGGGAACCTCGTGTTTAGGGATGTGAATGATATTAAACCAAAAAAGTCCCAGCCCACCAACCAACAAAGCTCAGGGCTTTGAGTCTAATTATGTGTTCGCTCATGAGTCACAGGGTGTTTCTGCTCAGAGACCCGCAGCCAGAGTGTCCTGGTTCTAGCGCTTCTACCCCTGGGGAGGGGCTGCGTCAGAGTGGCCAGGTGAGCTGTCTGTCCTTCTGTCTTCTCAGCTTGCTGACTTCATGAGCTGGAGACAGACGCCAGGCTGTACCCTCTCCCCAGGGGCTGGACAGGGGCTGGACTGAGTCACTGAAGTGATTGAGGACGCACTCGGCTGCCTGGGGAGGAAGGTGTAATTACAGTGGCTTTGTGGGCCTTTAACTGCCATTGTCACAGCTGCCAAGCAGCTCTGGGCAGCGTGGGCTATTAGGACACTATGTGCCGGGCTTCTGAAGGCACAGGCTGCTGCACACTTGCTGAAAATCCGAGGGCCCAGCCCCTGAGCCTGCTCTGTGGCCCCTCCCTCGGTGGAGGGCTCTGCATTTGGGTTTGAGGTGAGCTCTTGGGAGGTCGTTTGGTGCAGTCTGTGCCAGCTGTGACAGTAACAAGTGCTGGAAAACAGGAAACTGCTGCATGTGGTGCTAGGATGGGCTCTGCAGACGTGAGGATTTATAAAAAGAAGGAGACACTGCAAATTCTTGCAATATTTGTCGTGCTGAGTGTGGTCCCTCTTAGACAACGATGGCCCTGTTCCCATAAGGAATTATCTCTCCACTCCTCCTTCCCTGGCCTGGACCCTTCCCAGGGGGTCCCTCCCCAGCTGGGGAGTGCAGATTCAGAGAAGACCATATAAAGATGGGTTCTCAGAGGCTGCCTCATCCTACACTGTCATTTACAGATGGGAAAATCAGCAGAGACTGCCCTTGGTTTGCCAAGTGATGGGCACTTAATTTAATCTTTGATACTTGGGCTGTGACACCATTTTGAAGCATGCTAGGCATAGGAGTATACATTAAAAATAAATAAATGCTAGCCAGCTTGTCACCAGGAGTTTCACCTTTTGTAAGTCTCTCACACACACATAAACCAAGGAGATGGACAAACACCCACACCTGTCCACAGACCCCTGAGAGCACAGATACAATTGTCCCTGGAGATGGATCTTGTATCCATGCTCTGGAACTCAGCCTTAGAATCCTAACATCTCAGGAATGGTCAGGACATCAGCTGTCTTCTCATCCAATACCCTACCAGGTGTAGGGATTATCTCTACAGCTTCTTTACCAAGTGGTCCTCAGCCTCTGCTTGGATACTTCTAGGCACGGGGAGCTGAGTACCTCTATGAGGTTGTCCATTTTGACTCAGGGATTATCTCTACAGCTTCTTTACCAAGTGGTCCTCAGCCTCTGCTTGGATACTTCTAGGTACGGGGAGCTGAGTACCTCTATGAGGTTGTCCATTTTGACTCTGGACAAGCTGTCTTGGTGGTGGACTGAAGTCTGAGACTCCATAACTTCCGCACACTGATTTTGACCTCTGGTGCCACACTGAGTTAGGTTGCTTTCTTTATCCCATGGCAGCCCTTCATGTGTACTAGGAAAGTGCGTGTGGACTCCTTACACCTTCTTTTGTGGCTGTTCATCCACAGCTTCTTCAGTGGATGCTCAGATGTTTTGGTTTCTGGTTCCCCTCATCATCCTCTAGAAATTCTTCAAGAGGCCAATTTGTCATTGGCCTTCTGGAAGTAGAGAGTGGAACTGAGCACAGCACTAGAGGTGCGGCCTGATCAGGGTAGTGCAGAGTGAGAACATCACCTCCTTTGTTCCACACTTGATGCTTCTATTAATCCAGTCTCAGATTCGATTAGCATTTATGGGCAACCTTCTTTCTTTGTTACTGTCAATAAAAAGCCCTAAGTCTTTATCCTGGGGTGGACATTAACTACTTTTTCTTTGCCCCCTATGTAGGCAATTTGTTTTCTGCTCTCAAGTTCTGGACCTGACATTTGTCTATACAAGTTAATTTTTTTAGATGTGTCCACAGCTTAATCGGGTCCCACTCCTTTGCACCTAGACTCTGTTGGCTAAGGTATTCTTTTCCTTTCTTTTTTCCACTGTTCTGAATACTTAGTCAAGTCCTTAATGTGAAAGCACAACAGGTCCGGGCTTGGATAGGCTGTGAGTAAGTAAAAAATTAAGGTCTATGTTGGGGATGAGGTTGGGTTTTTCCCTCAGAGTAAGCTTCTTGGGGGTGGGGTTGGGGAGGATGCATAGGGCTGAGGCCAGTTTGAGAAACCTGGATTATTCTGAGTTATGGGCCAGACTCCAGACCCCATGAGTTCAGGGGCACAAAGAGAGGTCAGAGAAATACCAGCCCCACCAGCCAGTTTATATGTCTTATATGCCATCATTTGACATTCCTTCCTCTGACTCAGGATTTTTGCTCATTAAAAGGACAGACACTGCATTAACACTCAAAGTACTCACCTAGGAGTCTGGAAACCTGGGCTTTAAGTTCTGAGCCCCAGTTTCCCTGTTTCCTGCATCCCCATAAAATGATGGGGATGTATGAGCAGCAGTTAACCCCTCAGGAGTTACAGACCCCTTTGAACCTTGCATGGAAGTTATAGGTACTCTCACATATACACAGAAATCCTTTTTCCATTGGCTGAGAATGCCAAGATTAGAAGCACTTTGAGGCCTTCCTGCCTTCAGGAGTCTACAAGGCCCATGTTGTGGCTAAGCTTGGAACAACTGCACACATCGGCACAGCGCTGTGCAGGACGCCCTCACATCCATTCTCCCATTTGCTCTCACAACAACCCCAAGAGGGGACAGAAGTTATCCTCCCTGCTTAACAGACGAGGAAGCTGAAGCTTAGAGGAAGCTTCAAACTTCATTCAAGTTCAAACTCAAGATGTATTCAAAGTCAAACTGTTAGTGGTCCATAAATACTCACGTAGGGACTAGTACCTATGTCTCATATCTCTCCGTCACACTCACACACTTGTCATCGTCCTTGCTGACTTCAAACACAAAGCCATGCCTGAGGGAGCATCTGGACCTACCACCTTTTAGCTCAAAGTGCATCCTAAGTTTTCTGGGACTCATTCAAGGCCATGCCATGTTTCTTTGGGAAAACTGGGATGCATACCCAGAAGGCACACCCCAGGCATCGGCTGGGCCACAGCAGCCTCTCCCAGGGAGACAGAACATGGTGCAGATAGATTGTTTCCTTTTATTGGGAAGGTGGTTTGGATTAAATCTAGTGAAGCATGTGTGGAAGGGTTAACAAAGGGACAGGTTGCTGATAGTGGTGGTAGGGTTGGCTGGGCAGGGCAGGGCAAGGGAGGGCAAGGGGGAGCTGAACCTCCCCTGTGATCTCTTCCGGCGGGTCAGCATGTGGTCCTAACTCTGCTGGCTGCTGTTCCTCCAGCATCTCCCCCAGGTTCAGGCCCTATTTGTTCCCATTTCCTCTCTTTTCCTCCCAACAAACCCATGTTCAACCAGCATGTTCAGGTGCTATGAGAGATACAGAGATGGATAAGATACGGTTCTTGCCTTTGGGGACCTGTGGGGATGAAACACAAGCTCCCTGTCCTTGAAAAGCTTACTGACTAGGGAAGGAGACAGATGGGAACACAATGAATGCTGTACAGGGCCAGTGGTGGCACAGGCAATGATGGAGGTTGGGAGGACCACCTGCATGGGAGGATGACTAATACTGACTCATGGAATCTGGGAAGGCTTCCTACAGGTGATTGCATGTGAGCTGGACTTGGAAGTATGGGAGTGATTTGCATGAAGGTGAAGAGCACTCCAGGTGGGGGAATTGCTTGAGCAAAGGTGTAGAAGTAGGAAGGCCTGGAAGAATGTGAAGAGGCTTGCTGGCCAGGACATAGGGAGTGGGAACTGGGTACATGATGAGGGGGCTTGAAGCCAAGCCAGTGTTGTCAGTGAGGGTTGACACCGGCTTAAAACTATCAAAAGCGTCAGTGAGGTGACTCTGACTAATAATGTGTGCTTTGTCCCTTGCACAGGCCATGCCACTGAAACATTATCTCCTTTTGCTGTTGGGCTGCCAAGCCTTGGGTGTGGGGCTCGCCTACTATGGCTGCCCTAGCGAGTGTACCTGCTCCAGGGCCTCCCAGGTGGAGTGCACTGGGGCACGCATTGTGGCAGTGCCCACCCCTCTGCCCTGGAACGCCATGAGCCTGCAGATCCTCAACACGCATATCACTGAACTCACGGACTCTCCGTTCCTCAACATCTCAGCCCTCATTGCCCTGAGGATTGAGAAGAATGAGTTGTCACACATCATGCCAGGGACCTTCCGCAACCTGGGCTCACTGCGCTACCTCAGCCTCGCCAACAACAAGCTTCAGGTTCTGCCTATCGGCCTCTTCCAGGGCCTGGACAACCTTGAGTCACTCCTTCTGTCCAGTAACCAGCTGGTGCAGATCCAGCCGGCCCACTTTGCCCAGTGCAGCAACCTCAAGGAACTTCAGCTGCACGGCAACCACCTGGAATACATCCCTGATGGCGTCTTTGACCACCTGGTGGGACTCAACAAGCTCAATCTGGGCAAGAATAGCCTCACCCACCTCTCACCCAGGATCTTCCAGCACCTGGGCAACCTCCAGGTCCTCCGGCTGTATGAGAACAGGCTCTCGGACATCCCCATGGGTACTTTTGACGGGCTTGTCAATCTCCAGGAACTGGCTCTCCAGCAGAACCAGATTGGTGTGCTCTCCCCTGGCCTCTTCCACAACAACCGTAACCTCCAGAAACTCTATCTGTCCAACAACCTCATCTCTCAGTTGCCCCCTGGCATCTTCTTACAGCTGCCCCAGATCAACCGTCTCACACTGTTTGGGAATGCTCTGAAGGAGCTCTCTCCAGGGATCTTTGGACCCATGCACAACCTGCGGGAGCTTTGGCTCTATGACAACCACATCACTTCTCTACCTGACAACGTCTTCAGCAGCCTCCGCCAATTGCAGGTCCTGATCCTTAGCCGCAACCAGATCAACTTCATCTCCCCAGGTGCCTTCAATGGGCTGACAGAACTTCGAGAGCTGTCCCTTCACACCAATGCACTGCAGGACCTGGATGGGAACATCTTCCGCATGTTGGCCAATCTGCAGAACATCTCCCTGCAGAACAACCGACTCAGACAACTCCCAGGGAATATCTTTGCCAATGTCAATGCCCTTATGACCATCCAACTGCAGAACAACCAGCTGGAGAACCTGCCCTTGGGCATCTTTGATCACTTGGCGAATCTGTGTGAGCTGCGGCTCTATGATAACCCCTGGAGGTGTGACTCAGACATCCTTCCTCTCCACAATTGGCTGCTGCTCAACCAGCCCAGGTTAGGGACAGACACCCTCCCAGTGTGTTTCAGTCCACCTAGTGTCCGAGGCCAGTCCCTCATCATCATCAACGTCAATGCTATTGTCCCCAGTGTCCAGGTTCCAGCAATTCCCGAGGTGCCCAGCTACCCAGAAACACCACAGTACCCAGACACATCCAGCTACCCTGACACCACATCCATCTCTTACACCACCGAGATCACTAGTGCCGTGGAAGACTACACTGATCTGACCACCATTGAGGTCACCGATGACCGCAGCACGTGGGGCATGACCCGGGCCCAGAGTGGGCTGGCCATTGCTGCCATTGTAATTGGCATCATTGCCCTGGCCTGCTCCCTAGCTGCCTGCATCTGCTGTTGCTGCTGCAAGCAGAGGAGCCAAACGGTCATGATGCAGATGAAGGCACCCAATGAGTGCTAAAGAGGCAGCTGGAGGAAGGGCTGGGAAATGGTGGGACCATAGGATCTGGAAATTCCATTGTTCTGCCTCCACCTCTGGGTCCACAGAGCCATCCCCTGATCACTCTTTCTGAACCCTCAAGAAAGATGCCCCCATCTCCTCCTGACCTGCCACCAGGGAGATCTACCTAGCCATGGCAAAACCCTGGGGGTTTTCTAATTCACATCCCTGGGCTTCCTTCAAGAGGGCCCCTCCTCCGAATCCTCTCCTCCAAGAACAACCTTCCCTGCACCCATGCCCCCTCCTGACCTCTGTAGACTCAATTATTAAGAAGCATGCTCACTTTGTGGGAATAGTTCTGCGCCGGGACATCCTCTCTCCTCAGTATTATGTAAGTCGATTTTTCTTCTTTTGCTCCTTGTGTTTGTGCCATGGCTAAACACTGTACCCTGAGTGAAAGTTCTCCCCTTGATTTTCTGCTCCTGAAGGCAGGGTGAGTTCTCTCCTAAAAGAAGTCTTCAAACCATTTAGGTGGTTTCTTAATTGCTGCCAAGCACCTGGCTTTGAGGATGCTATGAAAGAGAGAGCCGTCACCAGTATCTCTTTTGTGATTTTTATATGGAAAAGGAAGAAAGATACGAGCACAACAAGTTCAGCCTTTTAGAGAATGATATTTCCAAACTGCGAACTTTGCTTTGAAAATTTTAGCCTTTTAGGGAATAAAATCATGTAGAATTTCTGAATTCTAAAACATTAAAGTCAGCTTATTCATGTGGATGGAGAAAGAAACTTGGTGCCTGGAGATCCTTGTGTTCACCCCTAGGGTTTTCTTTTTTAACTTTTTATGGAAGTATAACATACATACAGAAAAGTGGGAGCATGATAGTGTACAGCTTGGTGAATTTTCACAAACTGAACACACCCATGTAATCAGCATCCAGATCAAGAAACAGAACATCGCCAGTATCCCTGACCCAGAGCTTTTACTGGAGAAGACTGAGGCTTCTGGAGATGGCCTGGAATTACCTGGGACCTGGCTCCCCATGAGCCAGGATGGGTCCCTCCCTTCCCCAACAGCCAGCCCTTGCAAAGGCCCAGCTACCAGGGGTGGAGGAGAAGATATGAGTACGCACAGGACAGGAGACTCTGGCCTGAACAGGAGATTTATAAAATCCTGAGACCAGAGACACCCACGCTGGCCGGGTCAGAAGCATCCAGACTCCAGAGGCACAACCAGACCCCTTTCCTGCCAACAAGCTGCCTTCTACATATTGGAGGCACCTCTTCCTAGGGCCTTTTATGGGCATGATATGCCTATATCTGTTTTTAATTTTCATTCTCCATTTGGGAGAAGTGAAATAGCTCAGAGATGAGATCCTTTAATTGAATAGCTAAGTGTAATGGAATCCAGAGATCCCTCTAATGTTGTGGTAAAATTCTCCATCATTACAGTCAGCTAGCAGCCAAACTTCAGAATTTTCCCTTATAGCAGGCGATATCAGGGCACACTGATGGGTCACACTGGGTCTGAGGCTCTCTGGAGCTCCTCCTGCCTGTGGTCTGGTTATAAGAGTTGAGTTGTTCGGTCTGGGGTTGCTCTCCTCCTTGAGTTATAGTCACATGAATACCTGCCTTCGCTGCCCTTTCTGCTGGATGCATGTTCTCCCATTGTTAAAGAAATTATACTCATAGCAAAACGTATCTTTCTCTGGACAACTGTCCAGCTGTTTAGGAGTAAAAATGGTGAAATGGAGAATATCAGGTCTCCGTGTCTGACCAGGAAAGAACCTCCGCTGACTCCACGTGGATTTAGCAATCCACCACCAATCCTGATTGGTCTTATTAGCTCCTTCTGCTCAACAAGACAGATACAAAGTCCTCCAGAGCCTTAGTAGCATGATGCTGCCAGGATGACAAGATTTCCCTTCTAGTCCCCATAAAAAGGGTCCAGGAAGGGATGTTTGTAAGAACGAGTGCACTTTGTAGCTTTTCATTCTCTGTCCAAGGGAATCTGGGAGAGATAGGGCCTGTCAGAGTCAAAAGGCATAATCTCCCCAAGGCAGATCTGGGTCTCAGAAAGAGGTGTTTTTAAAATATCTGTTGCAACTGGTGGACATGTACCAAGGTCTGCCAAGGCCCAAAGGGAAGTGAGTCCAGGATTTGGGGCATGAGCATCATTCCACTGATGATGGCCTGCTATATTGGTCCTGGGGCCCCAGGGGGAGGCTCGCCTGCTCTCTTGCAGACAAGGAGCATGGTTTGGCACCACATTGCTCATGTTCAGAGCTTCCAGGGGCTCCCTATGAGTTTGCTCCAGCATCTCATCATGCATAGGCACAAGTGGGCCAGGCATGGTGAGAGGCAGGAGTCCTCTTCATCCAGTGTACCCTGCCAATCTTAACCCAGAACTCCTGGGTATTTCTGGAATTGGCCATGACATTGGAGACCTTCCTCTCTGGACCAAAGGCTGGCCTGAGGACAGCTGTCCTCAGATGCTGCTGCCCGAGAGCACCCCTGAGGCCCCAGGACCAATATAGCAGGCCATCGTCAGAGGGGTGGTGGACCCTGTGTGTGGCCTTCGAAGCTTGCATCTTTCTTTCTCCCATTGGAGCGGTTGAGTGCAGCTGTTGGGCATCCTCTTCCTCAGCAGGACTTTGGAGCTCTCTGAACTATGGTGTCTGGGCAGGGAGCTGCCAGGAAAGCTGGGTGGAGTCTTCTTTCTAACAGGATGATGCATTTGCTCAATTCTTGGGGCTAGAATGAACCACTTGGTTCCCCCAAACCTGAGGCAAGGTGCAGAGTTCAGTTCACTTTCCCCTTCTGTTCCCTGGCTTCTAGGCCACTTCTCGGCCACTGGCAGCCTCCTTCTGGAGAGGGAGGGTGGAGTCAAGGTTGGAGGGAAGATAATAAAAGCCATCAGAACATCGTGTTTTGAAAGTGCTTCCTGCGTGTGCAGGTGGCCTGCACAACACTTGATTTGACACGCGTTCTCTTTTTAACCCTCACAACACCGCGCGGTATTACCGCCATCACCTGGAGACGGGGTATAAAACCGCTTGTTCTTCTGCATGCTGTCCAGTAGACTATAGGTCTTACTTCTCTCTCAAACTTTGTACATGGCCTTATCATCTGTCTTGGGCTTTCTTCATTAGACCGAAAAAGTGGGAGTCACTCTCCTGTTGCTCCCCACGGTCTTAGTCATTGGAACTCTACTTTGGTACTTCTCTCTCAAACTTTGTACATGGCCTTATCATCTGTCTTGGGCTTTCTTCATTAGACCAAAAAAGTGGGAGTCACTCTCCTGTTGCTCCCCACGGTCTTAGTCATTGGAACTCTACTTTGGTTTTGTATGGATCAAAAGCTTTGTAAACACAGGAAATGATTAGACTCATCCATCCATTAAAAAAACCTGGCCCCTCTTAGGGGAATTGTTGGGCCGTGTGTGTATTGTTCCTCCTCTTTAGAATTTGGAGGCACCACAAAGCTCTTAGAACTTTTTATGGACAACAACACGGTTTCCACAACCTTTCAGATGTCAGTGTAGACCCGTCTCAGGAACTGACTTCCAAACTCAGGAAGCTTATGGAAAGTAGACAGAGATAACTAGATAACTAGAGTTGGTGAAGAGATGTTGGAGGTACCCTAGCTGTAAGCTACAAAGCACTCAAAGATTCAGCCCTGAGATCCCATAGTCAGAGCAAAATCCGGTTGTTGGGGAGGTGGTGTGGTCTTGGGAAGGAAGCCATCGCTGTTGTTCAGAGAGGGTGGGCCAGCAGGCCACGTTTAGGTGAAGTTCCTCACAGTCCCAGGTTTCTTCTTCTCCCAAGGAGAGATTGTTCTCACCAACTCATTGCCTTCATGCTGCCTTCAAAAGTAGATCATGTTTGCCTTGCTTAGAGAATCAGTGCAAATAGTTCCAGGTGCTTGGCGATGACTTTAGAGATTTCTAGGCCCCCAGGGATTTACAGAGTGTGAGCCCTAGTGGGCAGGGTTGGGGTCTGTCTTTTGCTGGATGCTGCTTGTAACACATTTGGTGTACAGAATCAACAATAAATGATATACCCAGAACACGTGTGCTCTCTATGGATGTCTGGCTAAGGGATCTCACACCTGTGGATTCTGTTCTTGCTGCCTGTGTGCAAGGCTGACTAACAGCTCCTCACAGAGGGTAGATTCTGGGCTGAGGATAGACCTTGGAAAGTGAGTTGGGACCAAAAAGGAGATAGCAAATGATATCTACAGGCCACTGTGGCTGGAAAAGGCCTTACAAATAGGTTCAACCCTTTATATAGATGAAGAAAGTGAGATTAGGACAGGACATGAATTTTCTATGGTCACCTAGTGAACTAGTGGCCAAGCTAGCACTACAACCCAGGCCTCCAGACTCTTCTATGCCACCAGCATAGAATGCTCACTCAGCATTTGTTCAACACACACACGCCTGCGTGCACATGTGGGCTCAGCTGTGTAGGACTGTCCTGCACTCCTCTGGATTCCCATTAGTACTTAGCACCAGGCTCAGTGAGTCACAGGCTCTCGGAAGACACTGAGTGAAGGTAACTCCCTCCAAGTGACTAGGTGTCCCCAGACTCTTTCGGGTCTCTAGGCTCTAGGGCTGCCACAGCTGCTGGTGTAGGTCCAGCAGTTAAGAGAGGAAGGACCTGCCGTTCCTTTATCCAACTGGTAAGCCTATAAAAGTTCCTGTATCCCACTGTTAAGCCCATGAAAGGGGCTTCAGACCATATTTGCCTGGTTCTCTGAGCTCTTTAGATCCCTTCTGCCAGGTATAAGCCTGTCCCAGGAGATTGGACTGGAACAGGGGTCAGTAATGTTCACCAGATTACAGGGCTGGACCCCTTCAATGATGGACAGCAGGTACCCTGTTACCCTTCCTTAACCACTGAACCTTAGTGCACTCGGACAGGTTTCTGGAATTTTGGATAGTGGGGAAAGGGGTCAGAGTCTCTATCCCTTTCTCTCTCAGAAGGCCCCCAGAGATCTTAACACAAATGCCCAGTGTCCCTTCTGCTGCACATTTCTGCAGTCTCATTTCATACACACGCACACGCGTGTGTATACACACATGCCCACACACCTCCTCCGGCCCTCTTCCACATCCGCTCCACAGACAGGAATGCAGAAACTTGTAGACATTAAATAACTTGTCTAAGGACCGTTTAGTTAGTGGAAGAGCCGGAATTCAAACCCAGCCCTGTTTAATGCCAGATTTCTCCTGTTCACGATGACATGTTGACAAATGCACAAGCTGTGTTGTGGGAGGTGTGTGTCAATGCCTCAAGAACCTGTCCAGAGCACAGGGCAGCATTGAGTTATTCATGGCCTTTCTCTCCTCGTACAGGCTCCTACTCTCCTTGGCCAAAGTGTGGACCTGTGTCATGTCTCCATTGAAACATGCTTCCTTGCTACACTCTATCAGACCTTTGCAATCTGGAGCGATTGGCTCACATGCAAAAGAATATGAATTCCCGTTCTTAAAAAGAGTGAGATAAATATCAATACCATGCAACAAGTTAAACAGCCATCATACTACTTCAAACTGTAGACTCCTGGCATTGAAAACGGTATTAGATTGCTTGTCTAGGTCATCCCTTCACCCTGCACCCCTTAGAACATACACACACCCGACACCCACCCTCACACACACACCTGCCCACACCACACGCACCACACCCTCACTCACCCCCCACACTCACACACACTGTATCCACCTGCTCTCACACACATACCACACAGGCTCACCACACACTCACCACACACCACACACGCTCACCACACCCCATACACGCTCACCAGACATGCTCACCACAGGCTCACCACGCCCACACACTCACACTCATCATAACACACCCACCCCCACACTCACACGTGCACACTTGCTCACCACACGCGCTCCTCACCCTGGCGTGCAGGCCCGGCTGATCACCTCTACAGACAGGAAGATCCCTGCCGTTCAAAGCAACTTCTTTCATCCTTGGGCAGCCCCGAGTGTGAAAGTGTTCCTCTCCATATTGGGCCTAAATCCACCTTCCTATAACTTTTCCTTCTTTTGTTCAGAAAGGGTTTAAAAAGTTAGTTCATTAAACAAACACAGCAAAACAAGCAACAAATCCACAGCCCTCTTAGACTTTCTGGTGGCGCTGAGAGCTGAGCAGGCACTGCCAGGTGGAGGTCACCAGCCACCCCTGCCTCCATGCACAAGGAGGGGTGTGAGTGGGGGCCCCTGGTCCTGGGCCTCACTGCCGAAGCAGCCTGCTGGGAACTTTCTAGGGCCTGGTGGATGCCCCTGGGGTCCTAAATGTGCCATGCCTGCAACCTCAGTGGAGTTTTGGCTCCACCAGGGATTTGTCCATGGGAGCAGTTCAGGGTCACTTCGTAATCTTCAGAGGTCTTGTCCAGTCCTGTGACCCTGGTGACATTCCGGGAACAGTCAGGCCACGTGAGGGGAGGAACCACTGCCCAGAACTTTGATCAGTACTGGGGCTGGATTCAGCTGGCCACAGACCACACCAGACGCCCTCTGCTCTGGAGGAAAAGCCAGGGCAGCCTTCCCCACCAGCTTGGCCCTCACGGTAGGCCTCCTGGGGTCACTAGGGGGCTCCCGAGTCTGTGGGGACGTGGAGGGGGGGTGCCTGGCCTGGGGTCCCACTGGGAGGCAAGAGAGGGTCTTGCCACTCTTCCTAGGTTTCTAAGCCTTCCCCAGCTTCAGGCAGACTATAATATCCAGGTCCCCTCCCTGGGAGAAGCCCCTGAGGTGCTCAGCTCGGGTGGTGGTGGGAAGAGGCAGGGGGAGGGTCAGGCAGGGGGATTCCGAGGTGAAGATGACTGGGTTCCTGCCCTCAGGGAGCTCATAGTGAGTAGGGAGATAGGGAGGGAGACCATATGTCCAGGTTTGCCTGGTTCCACCCTGGTTTATACCTGTCACCCTGGCATAGTCATTACTAGCTCCCCCTTTCATTCCCAGAAGTGTCTTGGAATAGATGATAAAGCATACGGCTACTTTAGGAATAAAAGCTGCAGGCAGTGACCTTTTATTGAATGTTTATGATTTGCTAGGCATTGTGTTGTGTTTTATGTTTACTATCTAATTTAGCATGTCTATTATGCAATTGACTACTAATTTTAATCCTAAGGGATGGAGTTATAATTATGGATGGGGAAATTGAGGCTTAGAGAGATGGAATGAATTGCCCAGCTAGCAAGCAGGTAGCGGAGTCAGATTTTGAACCCAGGGCTGGCTGGTTAGCTCAGTTGGTTAGAGCATGGTGTTATAACCCCAACCAAGGTCAAGAGTTCGGATCCCTGTACAGGCTAGCCGCACTGGCAGAGCCAGAGTGCTTCCCCCTCCACTAAGCAGGATGAAGAGTAAGACCTGATATAGGGGGTTGCAGAGAGCCACACACACATTCTGTTCAATCTGGCCCTGAGCCAGGTGTTGGGGTGCAGAGCTGGGTACAGAGATACTGCAGCAGGATCCTGGCCCCCAGAGGCTCAGTCGAGTGAGTGCAACTGACTAGAATATAGAGCAGGAGAATCCAAGCATTCAACGGAGGACAGGAGTGACCTGTGGATCCAAAGGAGGGGCAGTCAGGGAAGGCTTCATGAGGGAGGTGTGACTTACGCTGGCCTGGAAGGGTGGTAGCCGTAGGGAAGGCAGGCACAGGCATTCTAAGATAAAAGGGACTGCGTAAGCGAGTATCTGGTGGTGGGGCCCTCCATGGAGAGAATGGCAGTGCCCAGTTCACAACCACCTCTATTTCAAAGTGTTAGCTGTCTTCTTTTCCAGAGCAGTAACACAGCGATAGACAAGCTGCCTTGAGTCTTTGCAACGTCACTGCCAGGAAGGAAAGAAACCAAGTAAGCCACTATTGTGTGCTTGGAACTGTGCTTCATGTTTTGTGTGATTATCTCAATATTTACAATAAAATAGCTTTCAACCTTGTTATGATAGTGATATATGTTTATTATTATAAAATGTAGAACACATATTTTTAAGTAGAAGGAAAAAATTAAAATTATCCACAATTCTATTTTTCAGAGATAATCACTGCAAATGTTTTGTGTATAATCTTCTATTATGTTTTCTATTCATAAATATACCTTAAAAATGGAAATGTAGCATTTTGGGGCTCAATATATTTCATTAAAGGTATTGCAAACGTCTTGTGAATAAATACTTGTCTATAATTTTACAGACAGCAGAAGTTTCCAGTACCTCCGTGTAGCATAACTCATTTAACCAGTCCCTCATGTTGGATTTCTAGGTTGTTTCTATTTTTTGCTATAATCTAATACCTGTCATCTCAATTAAGTGCCACAATAGCCCTAATAATACTGTAATTTAGGTATTATGATGATTATTATCATGATGGCTCTGGATGTGCAGAAGCAGCAGCTGTGACCCTGAGAAGTTGCTTCACCTGGGACATGACTGGGCACCGTGGTGTAGGGCTGATGGGGAGCAAGCGGAGGCCGGGCCCCAGTCCAGGCCTGACTGCCTCAGCCACTTGAGTTACTGTGCCAGGTTGAGAGGAAAGGAGACCAGGTCCGGGCAACAACAGGTCTTTCTTGGGAAACAAGATGAGGCAGCCAGGGGCTCGGACGAGCCTCCGAAGCCCCTCTTCATGCTTCCAGATGAACTGGAGCCCAAACAGTAGAATCTAGCCCTGGTAGCCAGGCACACGGCGACGCAGTCAGCATCAAGCAGCAGGCCCTGGGGGGGCTGGCCCTGCACCCTCTGGAAGGAGTGAGGTTTAGCTCTGTGGTGGATGACAGACCAGCTAGGGCATGCACAGTACCAACCCAACAGCAAGTTGAGAAGATGAAGGAGTCCATTTGCAACCAGCCAACCAAATTAAAACAATACACAAAGAAGCCAGACTTACTTGGCTTGCTTAAAATGCGGAACATTTTTGTGGGCATTTGCTGGTCTTATTCCCAGATGACAAGAAGAAATCTTCTTCCTGCTGCCCCACTGTGGTCCTCTGGTGCTAGCCCCCGCCACCCCCAGGCAGGGGCACTTCCTGTCTCCAGAGCTCCCCGCTGACCTTCTCTTGAAGGTGGGTTGGGGGAGGGGCGCAAGTCCAGCGCATCCTGGCCAGAGCCCTCAGAATCTGTGCTCTACTGAACCAAGGACAAAACAATTACACTTTCCCTTGGCTGGGGAGGAAAACGTGCTGTAGACAGGCATCTGGCTGGTTCATAGTGGGGTGGTGGGATGATCTCATTGGTTTTTTCATAGTTAAACCTCTGTGACTACTTCAGAGCAGAGCTGGTACTGGGCAGAAATCAGAATAATCAGGGTCACTAAAGTTGCTGAGCGCCCACTGTGTGCCATGCCCTGGGCTTGGAGCTTTCCACGTGTTTTCTCATTCAATCCTCACAACAACCCCATGAGGAGATAATATTGTGCTCACTGTTTTGAAGATGAGGAAAGTGAAGCTCAGACAAGTTAAGTAACTCAGTCAAGGCCAGCTAATCAGGGATGGAGACGGGTTTGAACGCAGAGTGTCTCACTCCGGAGCGCAAACTCTTAGCCACTCCTGAGTGATGTGAGAATGAGTCTTGAACTGGGAGTGGGTATTTTGGAAATTATCAGTGTTCCACACCCTCACCGTCCCTTGCTCCCCACCCCCTGCGCCAGTAGACTGCAGCAAGAAGGGTCTTGCCCTAAACTTTAGAGGGCCCTGTTCTGGCCCTTCTCCCCCTGTGACACCCCCAAGGAGTGAGAAGTTTGCAAGACTGAGGGCACAGGCCCATCTGGAGGTTGTGTCCCCACTTCCCCATTTTAAACCATGCTTTAGGTACCCAGGACCTCTGCCTGTGTGGCTCGTTTCCCCAGGTCCATCTTCCCTAGGCTGACCATTCTACAGAGGTGTATAGTTCAGGCCTGTGGGTGCCCAGGGGGCAGCTGTGGGTGGAGTCTTTACTCACAGTACAGGAATCAGGTGGGAAGAGCAGTGGATGGACAGTGGGCTTGGTCCCCTAGTATACGTTCACCCTAAGACCTGCAAATGTAAGGAGTGGACCTACCCAACTCCACCCATTCCACTGCCTTGGTATGGAAGCCTCATGGTGTTGCAACAAGCACCCTGCTTAGAGCTCAGACCATTGGACTGATTCTGGCCCCTTACTTCTGAGCTTGTGTGTCTTTGGGCCAGTCGCTGTAGCTTTGGGAGCCTCAGTTTCCCTGTCCTGGGCACTTACAGGTTTGCTCTGAAGATCAAGATGTATGTGTGAGAGCTTTGGGAACTGGCAAGTGAAAATAGCCCCTCAACTCAGTCCCCACAACAGAGAGGTACCCCTCCCCCCACCCCCACCCATCATCAGCCAAGCCTAAGCTGATTTGTCCACACTTGATTTTCTGTGCCACCAATGCCATAGTTTTGATTCAAGGACTGAATTCCAGAGCAGCATTCTTTGTTGAAAACTTCTAAAGCAGATTATTTCCAAGTGACAATGGATTAAAAGTTAGAGGCAGAGGCCAAAGGGAACAGAGGACACAGTTTCCGATTGGCTCAGTAGACAGGCACACTCTCCCCAGGAGGCTTGAGCTTTTCTCCACGTGCACCTCTGGCTTTGGTCCCAGGTTTCCTGGCCGGAGCAACTGAGAAAACCAGGAGATCTGGGTTCTCCAGCCTAAGCCCTGCTGTGGAGCCCCCAGGCGCTGGACTTGCTCTCTCTGTGAAGAGGCTGGTCAGAGGGTCTCTGGGCCTTTACTTCCCAGTGCTGTATGGGCCATCATTCCAGTAGAATTTTTTCTGGAAACTGCCTTTGAGAACCAATGGTCAGAGGGCCTGGCAGGGAAGGGTGACTGGTCCATTGATAATAGTATGGAATGTTGGAAATAAGAATCGCTCCCTCTTCCTCTCAGGAGGATTTGAGGCTGCTCTCGCGGCCTGGCTGGTGGTCATTCGGTCTGGGCTGACCCATCCTGGGAAGGGAAGCTGCTCCCCAAGCTGCTCATCCCAGCCTTGGAGAGTTCCCTTCAGCAAATCCTAACTGAGCACACAGGAAGTCAATACCGTGCTGGATGCTGGGCATAGAGAGATGAGTACACTTGTCTTCTCAGAAAAGGGACAGCCATGAAAACTCATCATTTGGGGGACTATACTGTCGGTGAGCATCTGCAGAGGAGCCTGGAGGGAGGTGTGCATTTTCTCAGGAAGAAACTGTTCTCTATTTTCTAATTAAACAGAAAATTCCGGGGGAAACTGAGGCTTATTGAGAATCTGAGTGGGAGGAGGGCAAAGGGGGCTTTTGTAAGCATCCTGTTTCATGGGAGACCTTTTGGGTGTGGAGACTCAGTGGGAACCGGAATGTGAGATGGAGTAGGCTGCCAGCAGAGGGCAGCAGAGAGACAACCAGCAAAGGGCGCTGGGGCCAAGACTCCCAGCGCGGACCTACTGCAAACTCTTACCGAGGAGAGGTAAACTGAGAAAAATTAGAATTATGTAGCAAGAGGGTTTTCTTTCTTATTTTAATTTTTGGAAAATTCAAATGTATTCTATCTAAAGAGCATTTTGTTTTTCCTACTTTTTTGGTGTTCAAAGAACCTTATCTGTAATGATGGCAGCTTGAAACCTTTAATAATAGATAACATAGTTTATTAATTACTTACTCTTTGTTGAACCATGATCTAAAACCTTTACCTATATTTACTCATTTAATCCTTATATTTACACTACCGTGGTAGGCATTGTCATTCCCATTTTACAGATAAGGAATTGAAGTACAGATAGATTAAGTAACATTCCCAAGGTCACATGGCTACAAAGTGATGGACCTGGGATCTGAACTCATGGAATTCGAGCCACTCCAAGCCATGTAAATAAGTGACGTGAGTGGGAACAGCAGGGGCCTGAGAATGCACATCCTCTAATATGGCAGGGGCTATTAAGGAAATGTGATGGAAGAAGGAAGGGTGGGATTGAGGCCTGTGGCACCCCCTCATTCCCACAGGGGAGACCAGGGGGCTTCCAGTGGTGGCTTGGTCATTTTCCAGCTGGGTGTAGATGTCAGGGGGATGTGGCAAAAGCCCTCGCCTCCACCACCCCAGCTTGGGAACCCGGGGTCCTTTTTGAGGTAGCTCAGTGTTGCTGCTGGTCTGGTTGCAGGTGTTAGGGGGACATGGCCATGGCCCTTGGCCCCTCACTATCCTGGCTCAGGAGAGCCTGGGGCACTTCCTGTGGCAGCTCAGGGGTCTTCACTGGGCTGGCTGTGCATGTCAGGGGCGTGTGACTGAGGCCCTTATCCCCCACCCTTGGGACTGGTTGCAGGTGTCGGGGGCATTGCTGAGGCCTCTGGCCCTCCCCACTTTCTGGCTTGGTAGCTTGGGAGAGTTCTGGTTCTTCTAGGCTACAGGTGTTCTTTGGTGAAATGAGACCTTTACTAGTTAATATCAAACTTTGCCTCTGGTTGAGGGTACTTTGCTTTTTCTTTCAGTTTTGTGTTGGATTATTTGCTGTTCCCACCACTTAAATTCTGCACTAGAACTAATTTGTTGTTCTTTGCTTACTTCTAAAATGGGGGAACTTCCTGTGGGATCAGTACTTGAGCTGTGTAGTTGAGCTAAATTGCTGCTTTGCTGCTGATTCCCTAGGGAAGGCTTTTTGTGCAGCTCAGATTTTAATGATTGACTTTATAGGTACTGCTGGGTCTAGTGAAATCTGGTGCACCTGGGTTGTGTAGAAACTCTGGTCTGGGCCTGAGTCTTTTCATCATACTGCACTCCATGCAATTCTATATCCCTGACCAGTCTCCTCTGAGTGGTCCTATGCTGATTGGGGTGCAGATCAGCTGTCCTTGCTGTGCTCCAGTGTTCCTCCAGTGGGCCTGTCTCCCCCACCACCCCTGCTGCGAACACTTCCCATGGGATGGTCCCTTGCAGTGACTCACTAGCCTCTGATTGGCTCCCTTTTTTCAGTTGTTGTGGTTCCTTGCTCCTATGTGGGTCCATGGGAACACTGTTAGTGGTCTTGCTGGCCTGGGGGCCACTAAGGCCCTCTTCTCCCCTGCTGCCTCCAAGTAACTCCATCTGAAGGGCACAGCTGCGGCTTCTGCCAGTTCCTGCTCCTTGCACTTAGAAGCTCCAGCCTGGGAGTGGCTGGGATTTGAAACAGTCGGAGCAGTGTCTTCTTCCTCTCATTGTGACTTCTCCTGACTTCATGAACTCTGTAGGTCTCTCTTCCTTTTCCCTTGAGCTCTGGAGGACCCAGCTTGGCTATTGTTGCTTTTTTATAGTTGTAAATTGGTTGATTTGTGGGACAGAGTGACACTGGGGACTGTCTATTCCACTATCTTGCCTGGAAGTTGTGTCCCCACATCATTCTAAATCTGTGCTTTGAATGTGACGTATCCAAATTTTTACATGTTGGCTACTGATTCATATATAAAAAAAACACTGAAGAATAAACAACTCACATAAGCTGCACCATCAATTTGAGTCCTGTAGGATAGATGCTGGCAGGTTTTTTTTTTCTTTTTAAATTAATAGTTAGCAAGCTAAAAGCTTGGTCCTTTCCCCTTACTATAAAAATTCTACTGGCCTGTAGAATCGTGGAGTCTGAGACCCTCCTGCCTGCACAAGGTTGGAAATTTCCATGGGCTCCATCGTGGTGGTGTGGGAGTGGGGAGGAGGAGAGTGTTTCGGCAGCAATACTGAGGAACCCGTCTTGTCCCTGAGGCTGTGCTCACCCTCAGCAGATAGTGCAACGAGCAGATGGTAGCATCTCCTCATAATTAGGCTCGGAAGTGTGCTGAGATTTGGAAGCTCAGGAAGAGTTAGAATTTAGAAATTTCCAACTCAGGAATAATCTGTCCAAATTTTACATATTATCTTGAAAAATTCTACTGTACCCATTGTCTCCTTTTACACGTCTCTTCCATGCCTTTCTGTTTCCTTTTCACTTCTTTCCCCAATCTGGAAAGAACATAGAGAGTTCAAAAGACATGGGTCTCGGTCCTGCCACTGCCACTAACTTATAGGGTGACTGTGGACAGGCCATGTGACATCTTCAGAGCTGGAGGTGATAGCCCTGGCCCCATCTGTCCTGCAAGGCTGCTATGAAAATAGCTATTACAAATGTGAACTACTACCAAAACAGGTGGCCCCACTGCTGAGGCTAATCCTCGGTCACAGCCTGATCCCATCTTCGGGCTTGTGGTCCAGCGCTCTGGCCACTGTGACAGGCTGCCCTTGACAAAGCTGCCTTTTCTGTTTTCTCTTCCTCCCTGAATCTAGGAGATGTTCCGTGGAACCTGGTTGTGCTGGGGCTCCCTCCTGCTCTTGGCCAGGCCTACTGAGCTCTGCCCTGTGGGATGTGACTGCTTCAGCCAGGAGGTATTCTGCTCAGATGAGAAGCTGGCTGCCATCCCTCCAGACATCCCACTGCACGCCACAGACATTGTCTTTGTGCAGACCTCGTTCACCACGCTGGGAACCAGGGCATTCAGCAGCAGCCCCAACCTGACCAAGGTGGTCTTCCTCAACACCCAGCTCCGCCACTTTGGGCCAGATGCTTTTGGGGGGCTGCCCAGGCTGGGGGACCTGGAGATCACAGGCAGCACCTCCTTCAACCTCAGCACTGATGTCTTCTCTAACGTGACCTCATTGGGCAAGTTCACCCTCAACTTCGACATGCTGGAGGCTTTGCCAGAGGGCCTCTTCCACCACATGGATGGCCTGGAGTCTCTCGAGCTGCAGGGGAACCGGCTCCAGACCCTGCCTGGGAAGCTCTTCCAGCCTCTGACCCACCTGAAAACCCTCAACCTGGCTCAGAACCTTCTGGCCCAGCTCCCTGAGGAGCTGTTCCACCCTCTCACCAGCCTGCAAACCCTGAGGCTGAGCGATAACGCGCTCTCCAGCCTTCCACATGGCATGTTTAGCAAACTGCGCAGCCTGCAGGAACTCTTCCTGGATGGCAATGCGATCTCAGAGCTGCCCCCAGAGGTGTTCTCACAGCTCTTCTGCCTGGAGAAGCTGTGGCTGCAGCACAACACCATCGGGCACCTGCCGCTCTCTGTTTTCTCCTCCCTGGGCAATCTGACCTTCCTGAACTTGCAGGGTAACGTACTGAGGATGCTGCCTGCTGGTCTCTTCACCCACACCCCAGGCCTGGTCAGCCTTTCCCTATCCTACAACCAGCTGGAGACCATCACTGAGGGTGCCTTTGCCAACCTATCCAGCCTCAGTTTCCTCACACTCTCGCACAACGCCATCACCCACCTCCCAGCCAGCACCTTCAGGGACCTCGAGGAGTTGGTCCAGCTGTACCTGGGCAGCAACAACCTGACGGCCTTGCACCCAGCCCTCTTCCAGAACCTGTCCAGGCTTGAGCTGCTTAGCCTCTCCAGGAACCAGCTGACCACACTCCCAGAGGGCATCTTTGACACCAACTACAACCTGTTCAACCTGGCCCTGCACGGCAACCCCTGGCAGTGTGACTGCCACCTGGCCTACCTCTTTAGCTGGCTGCACCAGTACAGCGACTGGCTCTTCAACATCCAGACCTACTGTGCAGGCCCTGCCCACCTCAAGGGCCAGGTGGTGCCCGCCCTGAAGGAGGAGCAGCTGGTGTGCCCCGTCACCTGGGAACGCTTGGGCTTCCAGGCCCAGGGGCTGGACAATGCGGAGCCAGGGGACATCTGGGATCTGGCTGTGGAGGGAAGAGCAGCCCCGAGCCCGTGTACCTACAGCAACCCTGAGGGCACTGTGGTGCTCGCCTGTGATGAGGCCCAGTGCCGCTGGCTGAATATGCACCTGTCTCCGGGGCGGGGCTCGGGCTCCCCGGGACTGACGTACAATGCCAGTCGGGAATGGGACTTGAGGTCAAGCTGCGGCTCTGTGCGGGTCATTCTGTCTATTGGGGCTCGGGTAGCAGGGCCCTAGCTGCAGGTGTACAGAGCCAGGTGTCTGCAGACGGCCTCTGGGCCTGACCAGGTGACAGCTGGGGTCCAGGGGTCCGAAGCCTTGGCTTTTCAGATGCAGAGGACGTGGTTTCCAATCCAAGGTGGGGGGGTGGAGTCAGTCCTCTTCCACCACCTGCTGTCCTCCTCCTCTCCTGCCTCCCTCATCCTTCAGAGTCTGAGACCTAATGAGGCCATCGTCATGCTTGGCAAAGTCCTTCCAAGCTGCACCATGTCTGGAGAATAAAGTAGCACACCCACCCTCCCCGGACCCAGTGTTTTCCCATTGTTTAATACACATCCCACTCTTGCTCCCACCCTGGAGTTCTAACCCTGAGGTACAGTCACCACCAGTCCAATCACCCAAAGTGAGGCCACCCCCTTCTGACTTCCAGTTCAAAGGCCAAATATCTGTTTCGATTTCTCTCCCTGGGATTTTGTTTTTAATGAGTATATAGAAAAACAAGGAGGTGTTAGAAGCAGAGGCAACCAGAAAGATCACGGGCAGGGCTGTGATGTGTGTGTGTGTAAATCCTGTCATCAGTGCCACCTCCAGTGCTGCCTCCCGGGGAAGTCAAGAGGAGATGGTGCCTGGGGAGGGCAAACCCCAGTGGGGCTTTCATGACACAAAGCACCCAGAGGGGAGCTGGATTTGCCTGTTCAGCACACAAGGTGGCTGCTCCCTAAGGAGAAGGAAAGGCTGAGGGGAGAGGGAGGAAGGAGAGCTGGGTGGGCTGGACAGCATGCTTTAGTCCTCAGCCTTCTCCCAGCACCCGGCTCTGTGGTTTGCTCATTCACTGAAAGGCTCTTCTTGGTTTTCAGGACACTGCCCACTCATCCAGCCTTGGCCACCTCTGGCATGCTGGTCTCCTCAGGGCCCATTGTCACCCACCTCCCAGGCCATCTCATGCATGCCTGGAGTCAGATGCTACCTGTAGGTGGACAACCTCACATCTCCATCCTAGGCTCAGCTCTTTTCAGCTCCGCGCCCTGTGTTCTACCATCAGCTACCAATATGTCCTAACCAAGCTCTGTCCCCAACTCCTCCTGGATTCCCTTCCAGCATCTTGGCAAGCTTGGGGGCTGGGAGTGTTCTCCCATCTCTCCTCCCCCTAGTCCTCATGGCCAACTACTCAACGAGTGCTCAGGCTTTCAACTTTTGAGTGTCCCCTATCCAACCCTCCTTCCCATCCCCAGACTCTGTCTCCCCGGACTGAACCATGCCGCAGCCTCCTACCTGCTTCCCCAGCTACAGTGTGGACTGGCCTGGAGGAAGGGCTGGGGTGGGAGGGGACAAATGAATCAGATGTATAGCAGGCTCCCTTGGAGCTCGGGGTCTGGGGGAGAGATCAGATAAAGGCGTAGAGCACAAGGAGGGCGGCGTGTTCAGGTGCCATGGAAGTCAGAGGGGGTGCGGCCCAGGCCAGTGCAGGCCTCAGGGAAGGCTACATTCCATCTGGGCCTTGAAGGGGAGGCACTAGAGACGTGTGCAAGACGAGCACGAGCCAAGGATGGAAACGGGCAGGAGGGGGAGGTCAGACATGTGGGGCAGGCCCCTGGATGGGGAGCAGAGGGGAGGAGGGCGTAAGGCTGGGGACCCTGACAGAGCCCCTTCTGCAGGGCCTCAGGGCAGAGCAGGGAGTCCATATTTATTAAGGATACCCAGGTGGGTTTTGAAGGCTTTATGTAGAAGAGGGACATGCTCCTGCCTGTGCATTAGGCAGTTGGCCCAGTGAAGTTTGAGGAGAGCAAGAGGCAAGGAAAACAGCGAGGACTGTTGCCTGGCTGGAGATGGGAGGGCACGCCAAGGAAATAGAGTCAAATGTGTGGGCAGCCCAACCTCACAGACACAGTGGGGCCACGAGCCAAGGGCAGGGCGGGTTGGGGGGCAGGGCAGGACAAGATGCTTACATTACACAGGCAAGCACGACTTCTCCCTCTTCTCCCGTGGGTCTATTTTCTCCAACAGGCTTCCTGCAGTTCAAATCAGTTAAATTCTAAGGCAATGGAAGGCGGTTCAGCAGATTTGCCAAAGCAACAGATTCCAGATTCATTTGATTCCATTCTCCAAACCATTTGGTTTAAGAATAACCTTGGCTAGACCCTTGCAAGGTTGGGGAGTATGGCCTCAGAAAGGCCGAGAAGGCTGCTGGCTTCCATCTCGGTGGAGGTCCATGCCTGGGGAAGCCACCACCACACCCGACACACAGGAGGAGCTTCATAAATCTCCATCAGATGAATGCCTGCCTGAGCTGCAGACATGGTCCAAATAGTCCTGTGTCTACTGGCAAGGATGAGGGACAAGATAATCCCACAGACATTTCTCTCAGTTACATTTCCGCCCCTCCCCAAACATAACTGTATTAAATTAAAATAGAATAATTTCTCTCTGTGCCGAATTGTGCTGGGGAAAGAGCACTGGCCACCAGCCAGCTCAGACCAAGGTGGGCTGGGAGAAGAGGCAGCTTTGAGTGAGTGTGCACCCCAGGGGCCCTCATGTCCTGTCTCCTTGTGGGGTGGTCCAGTCTGGTCTAGGTCTGGATAGAAATCAGCACACCTGGTTCCTCCCACCCGTGAACACACACTTGCCTAACTTTCAGTCTTTGGCAAATCATGGTTCCTCTCAGTTTCCTCATCTATATAACAAGGAGGTTGGTTCTCAATGCTGGCTGAACACTAGAATCACAAAAACATAACAAAAATAAACAAACAGGTGTCTGGGCCCCTTCTTTGAGATTCTGATTAAATTAGTGTGGGGTGGGGCCCAGAAAACACCTTTTTTTTTTTTTAAACGCCAAGTGATTTTAATGCACAGCAAGGATTGAAAACTTGAAAACCCAGGGCTCAATTTTGTCTCAGGCACTGTTCAAGTCTAGGTCCTACAGTGGTAATTAGCAGCTAGATCCAGAGTAGTTTTGCAATACTAGACGTTTGTCAAAACTACCTGGTATAATGCTCTGGAAGAATTCATAAATGAAACAAATACCACATATTAAAATATTTCCTGTGTGCTTTTTTCTTTCTTGCTAATGTTTTTAATTTTATCATCCTTGGTGCTCTCGGTAGATTTTGCATTTTTGAAGAAACAACAGCTGTGTGCACAGTGCCTTATTTTCTTGCAGTACCAGGATGGCTAAGTCATCTCAAAGCGCCTCCTTCCAGCAGCTGTGACTCCCAGGATGCTTGGAGTGTTGTACTGTTCTTCCATGATTTCTGCTACTTGCCAGCCCTGTCATCTGGGGCACGTTACTAAGCCCTCTGTGCCCCAGTTTCCTCATCATGCTGTTCATCGCATAACAGTACCAGCCTCATAGTGTTACTGGTGAAGATAAAATTAGTGCATTCATGTAAAGTACCCAAAGCAATGACACATGGTAACCTCTCCGGAAATGTATCTTGTATAATTATTGCTACTATTATTTCTAGAGGAGAAGTGGTTGTGGGTGGGTATGGGGGATGAGCCAGTACCGCCGGTTGCTGGGCCATCAATTTGTTTTACCTGTTCTGGTTGGTCTGTTTCCCGCAGAACGTTAAAACTGCTGTTTACATATCAAAATTGTATTATTATTTGGGAGGATTGAAATGCAGTTTACGAAATTGTTCAGTGCTGACAGTGGATATTGGAAAATTGGACAGTGCTGTCAAAGATGAGACAATCGGTCACAGTACAAGTCCGATGATGAATTCTTTCTCACACTGTCTTTCGCGTTATTGCACCGGGCGCACATCTGCAAGCGTTTCAAGTCACCTATCCCGGTCTCAGAGCGCACCCCTGTGGCCCATCGGAAGAATGGCTTTCCGCGGTGACAACGCCGAAGCTCCCGGCACGATTCCCGCGCCCTGGGGCCGCAGGGCGGGGCGCAGGCTCGTGCAGCTCCTCCTGCCCAGGGCGCGGGCCGCCGTGCTTTATTCCAGCGGAGTCAGAACCAGGTCCCCCAGAAGGGACACCGGGCACCCTGACTCCTGGCGGGCGGGCCAGCCGAGCTGCCGTGGCTTCCGTCTCCT
>NW_007732334.1:89975-96408 GCF_000696425.1 Galeopterus variegatus | reverse complement strand
GCTTCCAGTGGTGGCTTGGTCATTTTCCAGCTGGGTGTAGATGTCAGGGGGATGTGGCAAAAGCCCTCGCCTCCACCACCCCAGCTTGGGAACCCGGGGTCCTTTTTGAGGTAGCTCAGTGTTGCTGCTGGTCTGGTTGCAGGTGTTAGGGGGACATGGCCATGGCCCTTGGCCCCTCACTATCCTGGCTCAGGAGAGCCTGGGGCACTTCCTGTGGCAGCTCAGGGGTCTTCACTGGGCTGGCTGTGCATGTCAGGGGCATGTGACTGAGGCCCTTATCCCCCACCCTTGGGACTGGTTGCAGGTGTCGGGGGCATTACTGAGGCCTCTGGCCCTCCCCACTTTCTGGCTTGGTAGCTTGGGAGAGTTCTGGTTCTTCTAGGCTACAGGTGTTCTTTGGTGAAATGAGACCTTTACTAGTTAATATCAAACTTTGCCTCTGGTTGAGGGTACTTTGCTTTTTCTTTCAGTTTTGTGTTGGATTATTTGCTGTTCCCACCACTTAAATTCTGCACTAGAACTAATTTGTTGTTCTTTGCTTACTTCTAAAATGGGGGAACTTCCTGTGGGATCAGTACTTGAGCTGTGTAGTTGAGCTAAATTGCTGCTTTGCTGCTGATTCCCTAGGGAAGGCTTTTTGTGCAGCTCAGATTTTAATGATTGACTTTATAGGTACTGCTGGGTCTAGTGAAATCTGGTGCACCTGGGTTGTGTAGAAACTCTGGTCTGGGCCTGAGTCTTTTCATCATACTGCACTCCATGCAATTCTATATCCCTGACCAGTCTCCTCTGAGTGGTCCTATGCTGATTGGGGTGCAGATCAGCTGTCCTTGCTGTGCTCCAGTGTTCCTCCAGTGGGCCTGTCTCCCCCACCACCCCTGCTGCGAACACTTCCCATGGGATGGTCCCTTGCAGTGACTCACTAGCCTCTGATTGGCTCCCTTTTTTCAGTTGTTGTGGTTCCTTGCTCCTATGTGGGTCCATGGGAACACTGTTAGTGGTCTTGCTGGCCTGGGGGCCACTAAGGCCCTCTTCTCCCCTGCTGCCTCCAAGTAACTCCATCTGAAGGGCACAGCTGCGGCTTCTGCCAGTTCCTGCTCCTTGCACTTAGAAGCTCCAGCCTGGGAGTGGCTGGGATTTGAAACAGTCGGAGCAGTGTCTTCTTCCTCTCATTGTGACTTCTCCTGACTTCATGAACTCTGTAGGTCTCTCTTCCTTTTCCCTTGAGCTCTGGAGGACCCAGCTTGGCTATTGTTGCTTTTTTATAGTTGTAAATTGGTTGATTTGTGGGACAGAGTGACACTGGGGACTGTCTATTCCACTATCTTGCCTGGAAGTTGTGTCCCCACATCATTCTAAATCTGTGCTTTGAATGTGACGTATCCAAATTTTTACATGTTGGCTACTGATTCATATATAAAAAAAACACTGAAGAATAAACAACTCACATAAGCTGCACCATCAATTTGAGTCCTGTAGGATAGATGCTGGCAGGTTTTTTTTTTTTCTTTTTAAATTAATAGTTAGCAAGCTAAAAGCTTGGTCCTTTCCCCTTACTATAAAAATTCTACTGGCCTGTAGAATCGTGGAGTCTGAGACCCTCCTGCCTGCACAAGGTTGGAAATTTCCATGGGCTCCATCGTGGTGGTGTGGGAGTGGGGAGGAGGAGAGTGTTTCGGCAGCAATACTGAGGAACCCGTCTTGTCCCTGAGGCTGTGCTCACCCTCAGCAGATAGTGCAACGAGCAGATGGTAGCATCTCCTCATAATTAGGCTCGGAAGTGTGCTGAGATTTGGAAGCTCAGGAAGAGTTAGAATTTAGAAATTTCCAACTCAGGAATAATCTGTCCAAATTTTACATATTATCTTGAAAAATTCTACTGTACCCATTGTCTCCTTTTACACGTCTCTTCCATGCCTTTCTGTTTCCTTTTCACTTCTTTCCCCAATCTGGAAAGAACATAGAGAGTTCAAAAGACATGGGTCTCGGTCCTGCCACTGCCACTAACTTATAGGGTGACTGTGGACAGGCCATGTGACATCTTCAGAGCTGGAGGTGATAGCCCTGGCCCCATCTGTCCTGCAAGGCTGCTATGAAAATAGCTATTACAAATGTGAACTACTACCAAAACAGGTGGCCCCACTGCTGAGGCTAATCCTCGGTCACAGCCTGATCCCATCTTCGGGCTTGTGGTCCAGCGCTCTGGCCACTGTGACAGGCTGCCCTTGACAAAGCTGCCTTTTCTGTTTTCTCTTCCTCCCTGAATCTAGGAGATGTTCCGTGGAACCTGGTTGTGCTGGGGCTCCCTCCTGCTCTTGGCCAGGCCTACTGAGCTCTGCCCTGTGGGATGTGACTGCTTCAGTCAGGAGGTATTCTGCTCAGATGAGAAGCTGGCTGCCATCCCTCCAGACATCCCACTGCATGGGACTTGAGGTCAAGCTGCGGCTCTGTGCGGGTCATTCTGTCTATTGGGGCTCGGGTAGCAGGGCCCTAGCTGCAGGTGTACAGAGCCAGGTGTCTGCAGACGGCCTCTGGGCCTGACCAGGTGACAGCTGGGGTCCAGGGGTCCGAAGCCTTGGCTTTTCAGATGCAGAGGACGTGGTTTCCAATCCAAGGTGGGGGGGTGGAGTCAGTCCTCTTCCACCACCTGCTGTCCTCCTCCTCTCCTGCCTCCCTCATCCTTCAGAGTCTGAGACCTAATGAGGCCATCGTCATGCTTGGCAAAGTCCTTCCAAGCTGCACCATGTCTGGAGAATAAAGTAGCACACCCACCCTCCCCGGACCCAGTGTTTTCCCATTGTTTAATACACATCCCACTCTTGCTCCCACCCTGGAGTTCTAACCCTGAGGTACAGTCACCACCAGTCCAATCACCCAAAGTGAGGCCACCCCCTTCTGACTTCCAGTTCAAAGGCCAAATATCTGTTTCGATTTCTCTCCCTGGGATTTTGTTTTTAATGAGTATATAGAAAAACAAGGAGGTGTTAGAAGCAGAGGCAACCAGAAAGATCACGGGCAGGGCTGTGATGTGTGTGTGTGTAAATCCTGTCATCAGTGCCACCTCCAGTGCTGCCTCCCGGGGAAGTCAAGAGGAGATGGTGCCTGGGGAGGGCAAACCCCAGTGGGGCTTTCATGACACAAAGCACCCAGAGGGGAGCTGGATTTGCCTGTTCAGCACACAAGGTGGCTGCTCCCTAAGGAGAAGGAAAGGCTGAGGGGAGAGGGAGGAAGGAGAGCTGGGTGGGCTGGACAGCATGCTTTAGTCCTCAGCCTTCTCCCAGCACCCGGCTCTGTGGTTTGCTCATTCACTGAAAGGCTCTTCTTGGTTTTCAGGACACTGCCCACTCATCCAGCCTTGGCCACCTCTGGCATGCTGGTCTCCTCAGGGCCCATTGTCACCCACCTCCCAGGCCATCTCATGCATGCCTGGAGTCAGATGCTACCTGTAGGTGGACAACCTCACATCTCCATCCTAGGCTCAGCTCTTTTCAGCTCCGCGCCCTGTGTTCTACCATCAGCTACCAATATGTCCTAACCAAGCTCTGTCCCCAACTCCTCCTGGATTCCCTTCCAGCATCTTGGCAAGCTTGGGGGCTGGGAGTGTTCTCCCATCTCTCCTCCCCCTAGTCCTCATGGCCAACTACTCAACGAGTGCTCAGGCTTTCAACTTTTGAGTGTCCCCTATCCAACCCTCCTTCCCATCCCCAGACTCTGTCTCCCCGGACTGAACCATGCCGCAGCCTCCTACCTGCTTCCCCAGCTACAGTGTGGACTGGCCTGGAGGAAGGGCTGGGGTGGGAGGGGACAAATGAATCAGATGTATAGCAGGCTCCCTTGGAGCTCGGGGTCTGGGGGAGAGATCAGATAAAGGCGTAGAGCACAAGGAGGGCGGCGTGTTCAGGTGCCATGGAAGTCAGAGGGGGTGCGGCCCAGGCCAGTGCAGGCCTCAGGGAAGGCTACATTCCATCTGGGCCTTGAAGGGGAGGCACTAGAGACGTGTGCAAGACGAGCACGAGCCAAGGATGGAAACGGGCAGGAGGGGGAGGTCAGACATGTGGGGCAGGCCCCTGGATGGGGAGCAGAGGGGAGGAGGGCGTAAGGCTGGGGACCCTGACAGAGCCCCTTCTGCAGGGCCTCAGGGCAGAGCAGGGAGTCCATATTTATTAAGGATACCCAGGTGGGTTTTGAAGGCTTTATGTAGAAGAGGGACATGCTCCTGCCTGTGCATTAGGCAGTTGGCCCAGTGAAGTTTGAGGAGAGCAAGAGGCAAGGAAAACAGCGAGGACTGTTGCCTGGCTGGAGATGGGAGGGCACGCCAAGGAAATAGAGTCAAATGTGTGGGCAGCCCAACCTCACAGACACAGTGGGGCCACGAGCCAAGGGCAGGGCGGGTTGGGGGGCAGGGCAGGACAAGATGCTTACATTACACAGGCAAGCACGACTTCTCCCTCTTCTCCCGTGGGTCTATTTTCTCCAACAGGCTTCCTGCAGTTCAAATCAGTTAAATTCTAAGGCAATGGAAGGCGGTTCAGCAGATTTGCCAAAGCAACAGATTCCAGATTCATTTGATTCCATTCTCCAAACCATTTGGTTTAAGAATAACCTTGGCTAGACCCTTGCAAGGTTGGGGAGTATGGCCTCAGAAAGGCCGAGAAGGCTGCTGGCTTCCATCTCGGTGGAGGTCCATGCCTGGGGAAGCCACCACCACACCCGACACACAGGAGGAGCTTCATAAATCTCCATCAGATGAATGCCTGCCTGAGCTGCAGACATGGTCCAAATAGTCCTGTGTCTACTGGCAAGGATGAGGGACAAGATAATCCCACAGACATTTCTCTCAGTTACATTTCCGCCCCTCCCCAAACATAACTGTATTAAATTAAAATAGAATAATTTCTCTCTGTGCCGAATTGTGCTGGGGAAAGAGCACTGGCCACCAGCCAGCTCAGACCAAGGTGGGCTGGGAGAAGAGGCAGCTTTGAGTGAGTGTGCACCCCAGGGGCCCTCATGTCCTGTCTCCTTGTGGGGTGGTCCAGTCTGGTCTAGGTCTGGATAGAAATCAGCACACCTGGTTCCTCCCACCCGTGAACACACACTTGCCTAACTTTCAGTCTTTGGCAAATCATGGTTCCTCTCAGTTTCCTCATCTATATAACAAGGAGGTTGGTTCTCAATGCTGGCTGAACACTAGAATCACAAAAACATAACAAAAATAAACAAACAGGTGTCTGGGCCCCTTCTTTGAGATTCTGATTAAATTAGTGTGGGGTGGGGCCCAGAAAACACCACATAACAAAAATAAACAAACAGGTGTCTGGGCCCCTTCTTTGAGATTCTGATTAAATTAGTCTGGGGTGGGGCCCAGAAAACACCTTTTTTTTTTTTTAAACGCCAAGTGATTTTAATGCACAGCAAGGATTGAAAACTTGAAAACCCAGGGCTCAATTTTGTCTCAGGCACTGTTCAAGTCTAGGTCCTACAGTGGTAATTAGCAGCTAGATCCAGAGTAGTTTTGCAATACTAGACGTTTGTCAAAACTACCTGGTATAATGCTCTGGAAGAATTCATAAATGAAACAAATACCACATATTAAAATATTTCCTGTGTGCTTTTTTCTTTCTTGCTAATGTTTTTAATTTTATCATCCTTGGTGCTCTCGGTAGATTTTGCATTTTTGAAGAAACAACAGCTGTGTGCACAGTGCCTTATTTTCTTGCAGTACCAGGATGGCTAAGTCATCTCAAAGCGCCTCCTTCCAGCAGCTGTGACTCCCAGGATGCTTGGAGTGTTGTACTGTTCTTCCATGATTTCTGCTACTTGCCAGCCCTGTCATCTGGGGCACGTTACTAAGCCCTCTGTGCCCCAGTTTCCTCATCATGCTGTTCATCGCATAACAGTACCAGCCTCATAGTGTTACTGGTGAAGATAAAATTAGTGCATTCATGTAAAGTACCCAAAGCAATGACACATGGTAACCTCTCCGGAAATGTATCTTGTATAATTATTGCTACTATTATTTCTAGAGGAGAAGTGGTTGTGGGTGGGTATGGGGGATGAGCCAGTACCGCCGGTTGCTGGGCCATCAATTTGTTTTACCTGTTCTGGTTGGTCTGTTTCCCGCAGAACGTTAAAACTGCTGTTTACATATCAAAATTGTATTATTATTTGGGAGGATTGAAATGCAGTTTACGAAATTGTTCAGTGCTGACAGTGGATATTGGAAAATTGGACAGTGCTGTCAAAGATGAGACAATCGGTCACAGTACAAGTCCGATGATGAATTCTTTCTCACACTGTCTTTCGCGTTATTGCACCGGGCGCACATCTGCAAGCGTTTCAAGTCACCTATCCCGGTCTCAGAGCGCACCCCTGTGGCCCATCGGAAGAATGGCTTTCCGCGGTGACAACGCCGAAGCTCCCGGCACGATTCCCG